>NC_079436.1:28562357-28617357 GCF_903798145.1 Danio aesculapii
CCACAGAACAGGATTAACCGTGAGAACTCACGTGCGCCCCTTCATTGCGGCAGAGCTACTGCCTGCCTTATCAGTGCGGCTTTATGTCAGACTCTAACACTATATAATTGATAGACATACGTGAAATAAATTACATATTACATGGAAAGTAAGGACATATAATAAAATGTCTGCAATGTAGAAAAACATTTAATAAAGCATTACATTGGTAGCATATACTGAGTAAGCAAAAGGCACGTGGTCAAATCAGTTTGCAAGGGATTGCGCAATGTGATGAGAGGCAGATCAGACACTTCCTACTCTGTAATTGAACAGGAAATACGCAAAATACAGCAAATTTGATTATAAAAATTATTGAAATCATTTGAATATAGAGAAATTGCATTTATAGCACAGATCAGTGGATAAATATTTATTTATCATTAGTATATACATATAATGATGGCAGGTGAGGTGATAATGGCAAGGCGAGGTGATTGCCTCATCTGCCTCCCCTGACTGCACGTCTATGGTACATGTATATATGATATAAATGTAAACGGTAAGAAAACCGAGTAGACTTTTACATCTAAATAAATGAAATTACTGTAGAAATATACATTATCTATTAATATACAGTGATAATTGTTTATTAAACCAAAAAAACAAATACAATCTGTTAAAATACAAATATATATTTTATTTTTATGTTAATTCTGTATATTAAGTGTTTCAATACCCTCTTTAAAAAACTGCTCATTTTACAGTCATTAATCTTTTTATTAATTTAATGTTTTGGTTGTAAAACAAAATTATATCATTTTCATCATATCATTTTCTATTGGAAGGAATGTGTCAATAGAGTCACCATTTTACATTTTCACTTAAAAAAAAGTGACAGGGCCTGACTTAAGCTTGTCGACCTAAAAAAAATCATACAAATCAAGCATAAAATCGTACAATTCAATGATTGAATGCATCCTTGATCACTGTCAGCTTTTCGCTGTCAAATGATGTCACTTCAGAGTCATAGTCTTAAACCATATATATCTACATTAGATGTCGCCTACCCTGTTGTTTTCTATTGGAAGGAATGTGTCAATAGAGTCACCATTTTAGGACAGGGTTGCGCTCCTTTGAAATGAATGCAGGACCAAGGTGCAGTGGAGGATTGGCCATCCAGAACCAGAGATACACATACATATATCTATGATCTGGAGTTTCCGGTGGTCAGTATGCAAATATTTCTTTTTAATTTAATTATCAAAATGATAGTTTTACATCAGTTTTCTACATCGATGATAAGTGACCGCATGGCATTGCCAACAAAGAGTGGTGTTTGTGTGCATGGAAATTTGATCTAATCCATGTCCTGAAACACACCCCCTCTCCTGCTTTCACTTCTCATTCTAATGAAGGGAGCGATTCGTTTGTGTGTGAATTCCCATTATGAACGACTCGTTCACTTAGCCGACAATAATACAAGTTTCTAGCACTGCAGCATCTTGTTGTCATATTTCTTTTTCATTGTTTGCTTATTTTATTCAACAAAACTAGCATAAGCCTAGTATTTAGTGCGAGTTGGTGTGCTGCTTTGCCTTATGGACACTGCAGTAAGTGACTGTATTATCATCAGTAACGTTACTTGTTTAGCACAAAAGTTCATAACATACAAAAACGTTGTTTTCTTTGTTTATTCGTTACTATACCCGTACACAGTGCTAAAGTCCCGCATCTTCACATTGGCTTTAGTCTTGACTAGTGTGGTTGAATGACTTTTGCCCTGGGAGCACTGTACAAATGTGGCGGCGCTATTGACGCTTGCTCTGGGTCCATATGCAATATCTAGTGTATATATCCATGGTCTTAAACGTGTATTATACACATTTTATGTTAAATTTAATACAAATGTGACAGGACTGACAGAAACATTGAGGCAATTGTAAATGTATTATGATTATATATTTGTAGTATTTATTTGTAGGATTTATTTATAATTTCATTTCATTTTAATCAATTGATATGTATCACAGCTTAAACTTGCTATTTCTAATTTATTTTTTAAATAACAGTTTTTAGCATAAAAAAATCTATTAAAACTGTAAATTCAATTGGGCTGAGGACAAGGCCAATGACAGGGTTTGTACATTTGTGTTTGTGTTTTTAATAAAAAAAAAAAAAAATGAGAACCAAATGAATGACATATTCCTAAACAGAACAACTCACAGAAATCAATAGTCAGTCCTTTTTAGAAATTTTTTGGATGACATGCTTTTTATTTACTGTATTTGTTTTTATCTCAGGGACAGATAATGTACGTTTTTGGTAGAATGTCCCATAAACCGTTGACTGAAAAATATAGTATCACATTTAATTTAGTCTTAGCTATCCTCAAGCATTGATGTGCGAATGAATTCAATGTCTGACACCCTGCAAACTTCACATAGTAGTTCACAGTGCATTTTCAGTAGATCACAGCGCTTTAAACTTTGCAACCATGGCTTCACACCTGTCACATCTGTAATTATTATGTGGGGAAGACTGTGATCAGAGGTGGCATCATGGGAATTTATTACACATTCCGTCATAAAATGCATGAGCTAGTGCCACAATTAAAGTGGCATCGCATAACATATCCAATCAAAGTTACATGACAGGAAAACTCTAATTAGAGCCAGAAAGAAAGAAATAGAAAAAGAAGGGGAAAAACACTGGATTATGGGAAAGACTTCTGTCACTTTGTGCTTTAAACTTCTGTTTTAGGCTACTCTCAGTTCAGTGATATTCTAGTTAAAAATTAATGGATTAATAGAATAAATGTCAGTCTGACTGTTCATCAAGCAAATCAATATTTGAAGCTTGATAATATGAGTGCTCAGTTAAAAAAAAATCGCTCCTTTCTCGGTAGGAGTTATAATGATTATTTAGCTTGGTGTAACAGAGCAAACTGCCTATATGGTCAAGTACTGTGTGCTATTGTCACCATAAAGCCTCTAATTGGATTCTAATTAAAGTATTTTGCAGAGTTATTACAATTATATAGTGAATATGTCACAGTTGTTATTGCACACAGAGCAACAATTAGACTCATGTGAATTATGTATCACCATCTAGAAGAACATGGCAATGGGTGTAAATTCTCCCTTTGAAACTAACTTTCAGACTATAACATGAACCGCTTCCGTTTGGTCAAAAGGCGCAGAGTTTCTCAACTTTTCTGTTAATGCTGACAAATTTACTTTATCAAATATTTTCTGCAAGTTTTCATTTTTCCACCGTGTGAAGCTAGGTACACTTCTTGTTTGCCCTTTGCAGTGAGGATATATTACCCTGCTGTCACATTTTCTTTCCAAGTATGACCTTTTCGGTACAAAATAACTCTTCTTGAGAGCCTTGCCTTATTCTTGGTATTTTACTGTCAACACTCAGCGTCCTCCTTATCTCTAAATACATTTTGTTGGACCATGCACTGTTGTAAAGCAATAGAGTGCAACAGTCAGCTTCTGGAAACTCTATAATTGAGTTTACCTCCCTATACACGCACAATATTCTTATTTTGTGATATTTGTTTTATACTTTATTCTATTTTACTTGATAGAATTAACATTTATTGATGTTCTAGGTAAAACCAATATTATAATCTATTATGCTATATTTTCTCCACTTAACGCTTTTGTTTGAATCAATGTCTGTTAAAGGGGTGGTCCAGAATGTAATTTTAAGGGTTGGTTGTGTTTATAAGATGCAAAGCAATGTGTGCTCTTGCTTCACTTGTAGAAAATCATGTTATTTTTTCAGAAATCATACTTTGATTACAGGTACTGTATTCACCTTATTTTCCGTGTATGAGTGGGCGCAGCCATTTGAATCATTTTGGCTCGAGAGTTCCAGTCTCATTCACTTCCGTTCATTTTTAGACGTTAAAAACATCTCGTTTTGCTGCTTGGTGTTGCAAACTGATATTGTCTTATTCTATTATTCTATTTTGTCTATTGTCATGCAAATTTAGAGTTTGTAGAGTAAGTAGTTAAACCGTTTTCTGCCGTTTATTATTCCTAGTCATTTCTCCCATTGGCAGCTGAATCGAAAATTCTAAAACAATCGCTAAAATGAGCGCACTTCCGGAGAATAAGGTCAATATACAGCTACTCCTATTTCCTAGTTCTTCCGAAAGGCCCGCCCTCAAGAGACTCTAGCCCCTTTCACACATACAGACCGGAAAAGGTCTAGAAAGGTTTTATTTCCGGAAAGTTCTGTATGTGTGAACAGGCCCTTTTGGAAAATACCGGTAAATTTGTTCTGGCTATTTTTCCGAAAGAGAAGTTGTAACATTACCGGTAATTTGCCGGAATGCTGTGCTGGGTGAACGCAGAAGGAAGATTGCCGGAAAGAGCGCGTTCACGTCTAGAACGCGCTGACGTAAGACGTCTACTTTAGCCAATCAGAACACTCAAGTTCACGTGGTTTGTGAGAATAAAAGCCTGTGAATGTTTTCCCAACACATTTAGCTGCTAGATGTTAGCCAGATAACATTTCTATGTTCCTTCTTAATGCCAACTGTGTAAATAATTATTGATCAAATGCCTATGATAAGCCGTTGTTTGTTTACCTTCAAGCTCCGACGCGTTGGCACATAAAGCAGCTGGTGAGCGCCAGCACACACACATATTATGAACATCTCGACATGCGAAAGTTTTTCTTTATGCTTTCATCAAAGTTGTTCACAACACTGATCCATCCACAGGGTTTGTAATGTATTCAAATGTTTACAAATACAAGCCCTGCCGTTTAGAGGTCTTTCTGCTTAATGATGTCAGAATTTACCGGTATTTTGGAATGGATGTGTGAATGGTCTTTTCCGGAAAAATTCTGTAACGTCCTCGTCTGTGTGAACAGCGCTTTTTTGAATTTACCGGTAAAGTCGTTCCGGAAATTTTCCGGATATTTACCAGTATCACTGTGTGAAAGGGGCTTCTGATTGGTCAACTAACATAATGTGCTGTGATTCGCGGATCAGCTCGACATCACCAATAAAGTGTCCCACCTCCAAAAGCACACGCTTTAATGTTGCTGTGTATATAGTGTCAAATAGAGTAGCTGTTAGCAGTTTCTGTTTGAGCCTTAATCAGACAGAAAATGAAAAGGATGAACTTCATGCCTGCTCTCTAAAATAAAATCTGATAAGTGTCTGCGACGAGTGAAAATAGAGTGTGGCTCCTTTAAGAGAGAATCACCATTTTGTGTGTGTGTGTGTGTGTGTGTGTGTGTTTGTGAACAGTCTGTAGACGCATGTAACACGAGAACTGCATGTGTGCAGAACTGATGTTTATTTTTATTTTTCTCTGATGCTCGGATTAAGTTATTTTTTCTGTAATATACTGTGACACTGTTGACAGAAGAATAAAGAGCAAGAAGTGCAATGCGACCCGTGTGAGCTTTGATAGATTTTTCTGCTTCAACACAAGTTAGGCGAGCTATACATTATACACATCAACTAAACTTTAAATATGATATCGTATGATATTGTAGTACCATCCCTTTAACACTTTATCGTTGTTGTAGAGCTAAAATCCCAATGGAAAAAATATATATACTTTCAGAACTAGCATGTTAAAAAACCAGTAAAAACTAATAAACATGCTTGGCACTTATCAATTTAGCATACTGCATATTTTATTTAATGGCATTTAAATAAATAAATAAATAAATAAAGATTAGTGATATAAATAAGCTTAACTCAGGACAAATGAGTTCTTTCAATGCTGCGTTGAAGCTCATATATTATTTGCTATATGCTAAAGTGAATCTTTTGATGGCCTGTTGCATCCTATATTTAATGATCTATTTTTGTACAAGAATTTGGCAGGATTTCAGGATTTAGCACTGCAGAGTTTTCCTCCGTTTTGATCATCATACTCCCTTGCACATTACATCAGTGATTTAGTTTATTTATTTATTTATTTATTTATTTTCCTTTCGGAGAATTAATTCCAGAACTTCAAACTTAATCCTCCTTTTCCAGACGGAGGATCAAAGTCAGTTTCACCATTGCTGACAAAGTTGGTGTTTCCTTATGCTTCCTCATCTGAGTTGAAAAGATAACCGTTTTCTGCAACACTCTATAAGTCCTCGTGTTGTGTAATCATTTATTTAGTAGATTTTTTTTTTAATCTGTACTGAAAAAGGGAATTCCACAACCCATTGTGTATTTTTAGCTGCTGCAGTAACTAAATCAATGTTGCTGAGCCGCTAACAGAAAATAAATTACTAAGGGTTATCCACATCAATCCTCTTTGGACATCCTCAAACTATATGCCACCCAATCCGTTGTAATCATGTGATCAGAAGATGAAACGGGATTGGTTAGGATAGGCCAAATGAGAAATTTTTAAACTTACAAGTGTGTTTTCATGAGAGCAATATTTGTGAAGTGACTATTGTAATAAGGTAGTAAACATTTGGTGTATTTATCTTTTTTAAAAAGCATTATTTTTGTTTTTAGATTGTAATATTACAATGTTAGAATGTCATTTCGACATTTTCGCGTATGATGTGTAACATACTGGAGCCTACACAGTTATATTCACAAAATGTGCTGTTTAGATTTTAATATGAACATTCATTCATTAGACAATATGTGGAGGAAAAAAAATCGATCAATGTTGTTAAGCCTCTAACAGAATAAATAAATACGTGAGTGAGTAAGTGAATGAATCAATGAATAAATAAACAAATGGATAAATGAATAAATAAACAAATAAATAAATAAATGAATGAATTAATAAATAAATATGCAAACAAATGAACTAATGAATAAACAAAAATACAAAAGAATAAACAATAAATAAATAAATAAATAAAAGAATGAATAATTATACAAACAAATAAACAAACATACAGAAGAATAAACAATGAATAAAGAAATAACCAAAAGAATAAACAAAAAATAAATAAATGAATGAATAAGTAAATGAATGAATAAATAAACAAACAAACAAATAAATGAATGAATTAATAAATAAATATGCAAACAAATAAACTAATGAATAAACAAAAATACAAAAGAATAAACAAATAAATAAATAAATAAAAGATTGAATAAATATACAAACAAATAAACAAACATACAGAAGAATAAACAAAATTAATAAAGAAATAACCAAAAGAATAAACAAATAAATAAATAAATGAATAAGTAAATGAATGAATGAATACATTTACAAACAAATAAACGAATGAATGAATAAATAAATGAATAAATAAATGAATAAATAAATAAACAAATAAATAAATGAACAAATGAATAAACAAATAACCAAATAAATAAACAAATAAATAGGTTCTTATAAGTCCTCATGAATATCTCAAACTAAATGCCCAGAATGTTATAGTCACATGGTCAGAGAATGAAGCAGGATTGGTTTGGATTTGACCAAAAAATTATTAACTGTAAGCAAACAGAATAAAACTACAGTAATAAGCATAGTCTCGTTGGATATGCTAGATTTGTGTTTTAGAGATTGTCTTTTGTGCATTTCTGTGCATGCATTTGGATATGTTTGCAGGTATATTACAGTTACAAGTAATTATTTACTCACCAACCCCAATGAGATTTGTCAATTTTTCCATCTTTCAGCTTCACTCTGACCTGGATAAAGGTGATAGTAAGGTGAAGTACACACTCTCAGGTGAAGGAGTGGGCTCTATTTTCACCATCGAGCCAAGTACCGGAGACATCCATGCCTTAAGGAGCCTGGACCGAGAAGAGAAGCCTTATTACACACTGAGAGCGCAGGCCGTGGACATGCTGACGGGCAGACCCTTAGAGCCTGAGTCGGAGTTTATTATCAAAGTCCAGGACATCAATGACAATGAGCCAAGGTTCCTGGAGGGCCCATATTCGGCCAGCGTCCCAGAGATGTCACCCGTCGGTGAGTTCACTTCTCATTATGTCCCAGATGGTTGGCCGTTTGATACTGAGGGAAAATCCTGGCCTCAGAGCATGTTGCTTTAAAGTAAGATCAGAGCCGTCTTGATGTGATCATCTGAAATGTTCTCCTTTATTGTGTACATACATAACTGGTCCAAAGTTTGGGGTGAGATCAGAATTTTTTTTTCAAGTTTTATTTATTTATTTATTTATTTAAATAAGCCTATTCTGCTCACAAAGACAGCATTTATTTGATCAAAATTCAATAAAAAGTAAAAACGTAAAATAATATATTATTATTAAAAGAAAGGACACTTTCTAACTCACTTTGAACAAACCTTCAGTTTCATTGTTGTTAAAAACTGTTGGACTACTTTATATTTTTATTTATGTATTTATTACATTTTTTTATTGTGGAAACGGTCATAGAGTATTTAAAAATTACCATAAAATGCATTATCTTTTGTTCATTATTTAATTCTAAGATTCAACATTCATTCATTCATTCATTCATTTTCTTTTTGGCTCAGTCCCTATTAGTCTGGGGTCGCCACAGCGGAATGAACCGCCAACTTATCCAGCATATGTTTTACACAGCGCATGCCCTTCCAGCTGCAACCCAGCACTGGGAAACATCCATACATACAAATTCACACGCATACACTACAAACAATGTAGCTTACCCAATTCACCTGTACCATATGTCTTTGGACTTGTGGGTAAAACCGGAGCACCCGGAGGAAAACCACGCAAACACGGGAAAAACATGCAAACTTCACACAGAAATGCCAACTGACCCAGCCGAGGCTCCAATCAGCGACCTTATTGCGGTTTGTGGCGACAGCGCTACCACGCCGCAGCAAATTTCATGTTCAATAATAATTCAAGAGCTTTACATAAAAACAGATTAGAAAGAATCAGGAAAAAGTCAAAAAAAAGAAACGAAAAACATCAGCAAAATTATAATGAAATTATAGCAAAATTATATGAATATTCATATTTTGGAACTGTCATTCACTTCAAAGGTATTAGAAAAGATACCAACGAACCTGATTTTACCAAGTAGAACATGTTCCTGGATTAACATCTATGTTGATCCTGCAACCACATTCCAATCAGCCAATCAGAAATAAGAGATACGTTTACAGTTTATGTTAAGTTCAATCGGGTTTCAGCAGTGATCATATAGTAAAGAGTCTGTTTTATTGAGAGTTTCAAATAATACTGTATTACATGTAGATTTAGGTAGTAATGCTATTCTCATTGATAATCTCTGAGACAAAGTAGGTATCTAAAGTTTAGCCTGTGATTGGTTTTTCCCATATCTTAAGGGTAGAAGAACCATTTCAGTCAGTTTGGGAAACTCTTTTTCTGTCATTAGACAGGATGTGGAGGAAAAAAGATCAGCTGAGTGTAATTATATCAATGTTGTTGAACCTTTAACAGGATGGATGGATGGATGTCTTTAATGCAATTCTTTGCATGCATTTACACGTGTTTGCACGTGTTCTTTTTTCTGTTGCACCATTAAAGTGTGAGGTTCCTTTTGATTCCATTAGGAAAGATGTTTGATAAGAATTACATACATTGTGTCTGTATACTGATGACTCTCAATTTCATTTTCCTATAAAATCTATAGGGAGTAATCATCTTTTGAGCCTTTGTATATCTGTTGTGATAGTGTTGGTTGGCAAACAACTTCATCTAATCAAATGAGGACAAGTTTATCATTGATGCTGTATGGATTCTAACGACAATGCAGTATGATTGCTTCCTATGAAAAAAAGAAATGTTTAGATCAGTAGCCAAATTGAAGCCTATTCTCTCCTTTCAGTGATTTGGAGAAGGTTGTTTATGCCTTTGTGTTCTCATTTGGATTATTGCAATGCTTTTTATTTGGGTGTGAGCCAGATGCTCCTCTCTCGCCTGCAGCAGAATCAGAACTCAACTGCTAGGCTTTTAACTGGTACTAAAAAAGAAACCATATTACTCTTATTATTGATTTCATTATTGATTACCGATTCAGTACAGAATCCAGTTAAAGTGCTGTTATAACTTTTCAAATCTCGCCATGGTTTGACACTGAAATATGTTTCTGATTTAATTAGTCTACATCAACCTTTGAGATCTGTTCGGTTCAAGGATAAACTATGTCTGATGGATCCTCGATCATGTTTGAAATGTAGAGGAGATAGAGCTTTTTCTAAGACAGCTCTTAGACTTTGGAATATACTTTTGCTGATATTCTACAGCAAAAAATAAATTAAATAAATTAAAAAACTCCTCTAGAGTCATTTCAGAGGATGTTCAAATGAATTTATTATCTTTATCTTTTAATAATGTGTTTCACATTCGAATCTAATAAAATAATATTTTAGTTGTATCGATTTGGGTTGTATGCGTTTAATATAAATATGAATATTATTTATTTTTATTATTATTGTTTATAAGCACAGTGCTCATTCTGTAAATATGCTGCTTAACAGATGTGTTTTAAGTGTTCATTTAAAGGTACCTCACACAAAGAAAACAGCTTTATAAATTCAATCAAATAAATGTGGCCTTGGTAAGCAAAACAGGCTTCTAAAACATCAAAAAGTCTTACTTGTGCCAAACTTGAATCGTGACTGGTAGTGTACATGATCAAGGTTGGTGTAGGACATTAGACATTAGTCTGTTGATCCTATAATTAATTGCACTTATTTATCCCTGCTTAAAGGTGGTTAGTTGGTCTCCTGGCCTGGTCAAGCTGGTTAAGCTGGTGTGCTTTGATGGTTTTAGAGGGCACTATTCAGCTTGTCAGGATTGGAGACCAGCTGGCCAGACGACAAAATAAACGGTGTGATAATTAATCCTAAATGCATAATCATACAGCAAATGTTGCTGAACACTGCATTTCTTCTCATAGGAAACAGTTCTTCTGATGATTGCATAAACAGCTTTTTGAATTGATTACTTGTTGTAAACCATTTTTACACCCTAGTGTGATAGACGAACATCTATACAATTATTTTTAATGGTATTTTAACAGAAATTCTGAACTGGTAAGTTTAAAATTAAGTAATCTGTATTACTTAAAATCGCAAAGAAACTGAAGCAGCTATAAATCTTGTCTTCCCTGTTTGAGAATAGGAGATCCGAGCAACTGCTTTTAAATTGCAGTGGGATCGATGTACCGTAGCAACTGATCTTTTCTTCCCTAAATGTGATGTATAGTATTAGGCTGACAGAAAATTGCCAGTACATTTTGAGTTCAATTTACATTACACAGTTCCATTAGCCCTACAACACATTATAAGGACAGGAAAAATTTAAATTAAAGATAGGATAAGATAAAATACCTTATAAATAATAAATAATAACTAAATAAATAATAATAACTAAATAAATAATAATAACTAAATAAATAAATAATACAAAAAAGAAATAAATAATAAAAATAATAAATAAATAATGATAAAAAATAAATATTATAAATAAATAAATGAACAAATAAATAAATAATACAAATGAATAAATAAATAATGCAAATAATAAATAAACAAATAAAAATAAACAAATAAATAAATAATAATAATAACTAAATGAATAAACAATACAAAAGAAATAAATAATAAAAATAATGAATAAATAATGCTAATAAATAAATAATACAAATAAATAAATAAATAATACAAATAAATAAATAAAAAATACAAATAAAAAATAATAAATAAATAAATAAATAAAATAGTGTTCTGCATTTTTATGGACTGCATATTCATGCCACAGGACATTCAGACTTGGACATAAAGATTTTTTTTTTTTTTTTTTTTATTCAGAAAAAAACATGTGAATCAAATTCACACATTTATTAAAAAAGTGTATTACCATAACTAATGTGGTGAAGTACTGATCTAAAACTCTACCTTTACTTAGTATTCTTTGTGTACTGCTTTTAATACACACTCTTTTGAAGCAGCTTTACAAAGAATAATGTTTATACTGTTCACTGAGAAAGCCACAGGCGACACTGACAAGGAAAATTTCACTGAGATTTTAAAGCTGATGAGGAAGAAACCCTTGGAGGAACCAAGACTCAGCAAGTGGCCCTTTCTCCTCCGGCTGATACATGATTAATCAAATTGAGTCCAGCATAAACCATGAATCTGTTTGACAATGAATGCCTATTTACATTTGTGGTAATATCCTAAGTACAATTGTGTGTACAATGTTTTGTTATGGGAAGGGCCTCAGGATTATAAATAAGTTCTGTGTTCATTATCATTATTTGCATGAATGTCAGTTATACTGTCATTTGATTGCTTATTACGGTGTCTTTGTTTTTCATATTCGTGATCAGGCACATATGTGAGACAAATAACCGCCACTGACGCTGATGACCCTACTTATGGAAACAGCGCACGGATTGTGTACAGCATCCTTCATGGGCAGCCCTACTTCTCTGTTGACCCCAAGACAGGTGAATAATAGTGGATTTTTTGGGGGGGATTGTTACATTCGCACATGGTCTTTTGTATTCCACAGAGTTCACTGCACCTCTTTCTACTGCTTTGCTTTCGGCATTTCGTTCACCTCGTTTCATGCGTCATCATCTGATTAAAAAGTAGCTCCTCTGAGAGGGGAACTATTAGGATTGATTAGTCTTTAGAAGAATGTCAAAGGTTCGCCTTTTCATCATAGAGCTCACAAAAGCATTGCACATTGCAGCACAGATTAATGAAGGCCTGTTCAATTCTTCAAATCGCTCCAAGCCTTTTACGTCCATCAGAAGAGCCTCAAATTCTAAGAATCATCTTGCAATCTGTCGTTTTGCTATAAAAACCGAACTGTTCACAGAACCGAAGGCAACAGTTTGCATGACTTTCATTGAGTTCAGTTTGCTTAGAGTGCCCCAATTATGCTTTTTTTTCCCAATAATACCTTTCATACAGCATATACTGTAGCTGTTTGTGAATGTAAAAGGTCTGCAACATTATCAGGATCAAAGTGCATGCTTAAAGTAATTTTCTCGTAAATGAAATAATCGATTCGGAGCTGCCGAAATGAGTTTTCAGCCATTCCAGTTCCACTTCTATAACTGATCAAAGCGTTTATGAATGTCAATGGATCTGGGTGGCCATTGAGTTCATATACTCAATGTATGTGACTGATTACTGTTTATTCCAGTGCTATAACAAGTAAGCAAGAAATAGAAATTAAAAAATGGAAGCGGATTTATTCTTTTCATTCAGTTTCATCTTTCACTTTCATTGTAAGATGTATTTTGCCACCTTTTCTTAAAATTGTATGACACAACAGCAATAACATTTCTTATTGGTAAGTTTACAAGTCAGAATTATTAGCCCCCTGTTTATTTTTTTCCCCAATTTCTGCTTAAAAGAGAGATTTTTTTTCAACATATTTCTAAACATAATAGTTTTAATAACTGATTTCTAATAACTGATTTATTTGATCTTTGTCATGATCACAGTAAATTATATTTTACTAGATATTTTTCAAGACACTTCTATACAGCTTAGTGACATTTAAAGGTTACTAGGTTAATTTGGTTAACCAGGCAAGTTAGGGTAATGAGGCAAGTTATGTGAGTTAATGAGTTTGTTCTGTAGACTATCGAAAGGGGCTAATAATTTTAACCTTAAAATCATTTTTTAAAAATTAAAAACTGCTTTTATTCTAGCCAAATAAAACAAATAAGACTTTATCCAGAAGGAAAAAAATATCATCAGACATATTGTGAAAATTTCCTTGCTCTGTTAAACATCATTTGGGAAATATTAAAAAAAAATTCAAAAGGGGGCTAATAATTCTGACTTCAACTGTATATATATTAAACATGTTACTGTTATTGTAAGCCATCCTTACATCCTTCCATGTTTCATCACTGGACATATGCTTAAATTGATGTGGTAAAATCAGTGCCACTGTTCTACAATGTGTGTAGTTCCTGACTAAGGAAGTCTCCGGAGCTGAAATTCATAATGTAATGGGAGTCTGTCTTCAGAGACAATTCAGAGCAAAGTAGACTCATTCATTCATTTTCCTTCGGCTTAGTCCCTTTTTTTATTAGGGCTCGCCACAGTGGAATAAACTGCCAATTATTCCGGCAGCAGATACCCTTACAGCCGCAACCCAGTACTGGGAAACACCCTTACCCCCCTTCATTCTCACACACACACACACACACACACACACCCACACACACACACACACACACACACTCATACACTACGGACAATTTAGTTAATCTAATTCACCTATTGCAAATGTCTTTAAACTGTGGGGAAAACCGGAGCACCTGGAGGAAACCCACAGGAACAGAGGGGGAACATACAAACTCCACAAAGAAATTGTAACTAGCCGGGACCGAACCAGAAACCTTCTTGCTGTGAGGCGACAGTGCTAACCACTGACCCATCATGCTAGACTTGTGGAAGAAGTTACAACCCATAGTGGTTGTAAACATTAGACTCTATTATTCTGCTTATTTTACTTTATCAGTTTAAACCTGTGTCCACTGATGAAGCATTGGAAGATTAACACATTTCCTAAAGATTTAGAATAAAGAAATATGAATATAATACTTGTTTCATTTATCATTAGAAAAAAATAGCAATCTGTTAACATTAAAAAAACAAAACTGTAGACTATTTTCATTTATTAGGCAAATTACAAAGTGGCCAGCACATTCAGCTTTCCTCAGTCAGAATTTGTGATGTCAAATGTGGCACAGCATGACTTCAGAACGGGAAGTCACGGGCCGGTGTGCTAAATTTAGTGTCCCAAATTCTGTACCAAGAGCCAACAAAGGATTTCACTTGGTCTTAAAGTCTTTTTTGATGGGTTATTTTCACAATTTATAATAGCATAGTAATCTAAATAGAACAAATGAGCTCATGTATGTGACAGATTCTGGACCTTTGTCTGTGAGGGGTCGGTCTTTCGAACCACCCAAACCCCCTCTGGCTACGGGCCTGTAGTAGATCAACTTAAAACATTCGTCACATGCAATGCATGAGCATGACATGTCCACTAGTACATTTTACTACTTAGTTTTTGATATTCTTCTTGTTGTTGTTTTTGGTTTGTTAGTATGTAAGTGATAAATATGTAAGTAACAGTTTGCATTTATGGACAATCATTTCATAAGAGGAAGGAACAGTTTGTATGAATGTGCAAGTATTTCATTGATGTAAGTGAAAGGTTTATATGTGTGCACAAATTATAATTTGGAATTCGCAATCCACATTTCACATTATTGCAGGTTTCTGCTTTTTCATACAGGTAGCTGTTGTATACATACAGACATACTGTACGTGTAGTGTCCTGTTTCGGAGTAAGTGATGTTTCATTTAAGCCCTACATCATAGGACCGCCTACTCAACATTTCTATTACAAACATCAAAGCGCAAATATGAAGCAAGTAGGAGATTAATTTTGCAGCTTATGTAATTGAGTATTTTTTCGTCGCACTAGAATAAAGTTTTATCACAAGGCAATAAACGCTTCTTCTGGACATGATGTTGACCACACAAATCCACTGCAGTTTTTGTAAGAGGGTCAAAATAAGAAAAAAGATAGGCGGCATCATTTGTTATAGAAATAAATTGGAAGTTGCTAATGGCATTTTAATGCATCAGCGGTGATTTTAAAAATTTTAAAAGGACAATCATTTATTTATCGTGAACTTTGATCTTAAAAAACATCTGTTGCATTCACCAAACAGCTACATACCCCCATGAAAGGTAATATTCAAAAAAGCATAACAAGGGCGGTTTAAGGAGATAGTATGTAATTGGCATATGGGTCCATATTCACAGCAAACAAAAACACATGTTGATGACACTGTGAGTGTAGAAACATGCGAGTACATTACATACTATGAAACACCTGCCACATCATGTTCATAGATGAGCTAATGTATTCAAAATGTATTTCCATGGTATACAGTATTTAGCATTGAAGTAAAGCCAAAAGCCATCAAAGCAAAACAAGACCACTGAAGTTATTGCTAAGCTACTGAGCATGACACGGCACAAAATTAGCAGAGCTTTTATTATGGCACAGAACACC
This sequence comes from Danio aesculapii, assembly GCF_903798145.1. NCBI lineage: Eukaryota > Metazoa > Chordata > Actinopteri > Cypriniformes > Danionidae > Danio > Danio aesculapii. The sequence continues at coordinate 28,578,343 of NC_079436.1, forward strand.
CACTTCCGCTTCGGATAATTATGATTACGCAGTGAAGAAGCAGCTCTGTTTTATCACTTTAGCGTTTAGTTCTAATGCTGCTCTGCCGCAATCCGATAAATTGCACAACATATTAAAGAGTCTTTGGTGTTTCCCTGTTTTATATACAACAAAACATGAAATCAAGGGTTGTATGATATAATTAACATGACCAAAACAGAACGTGACCTGTTTCTCTATTTAATTATTTGTTTCTCTGGATTTGAACTCTTCTCAAACATTTGGGATAATGTAGTACATACGTCAACAAAATATATAAGCCTGTTCTAGTATTTTTTGAAATTTAAAGTCTGCGTGAAGCCGGAAGTTGTTGAGACTTTTACTTCAGTATGTTACTGTACTTCCGTTCTGAAAATGAAAATTGAGACATCTGAAAACATCTGATTGGGGCTTTTTCTCAATATTAAGTACACAAAGTTCAGTCTTGCATCCTTTCCTTCTAAGACTTCGCAAGTTTGGATATGAAAAACAAACTCCAGAGGACATGTCGGGTAAATTTCAAAGGAAACAGTGTAGGCTACTTTATAACCTCATTCACATCACCCTGGGTAAGTTGTTTCACTTTCTAAACAATGAAATGAAACATGATATGGGGAACTGCCTATTTTCCTTTTGATATTAACAACTTAACAGACACCAAAAATGTTAAGGCGTTGTGTAGCTACATATGTATTTGACCTTCGTCTTCACTGTATGCAGGTTTATAACAAAATTGAGCCTATAACATAACTGCCTTCTTTCACTTTCACTGAAAAATATGAAAACATACCCTCTCTTTACTGAAATCAGTTTTAATAATCATTAATGGCTATAATAAAAGTATAACGTACATGAAGTTTTTAACAATGTAGGAAAAAAAGGCAAGCAATCAGTCAAATGTGCAGAATCAGTGTATGTGGTAAATAAAATAATATATTAACTTATCTTGCATAACTTGAGAACAAGTAACAAGCTGCGTCTCAAATGGCACACTATGCACTCATGCACTATGTACTTATGCACTTACACACTCAACAACATAGTATATGCATTGTAGTGTCGTCCCAAATGGAGGACTATTTTTTTTTTTACTAAGCGGAATTCAAACCGTTTCCCTGATGACGTTTGACGGTTGCCAAATCAGTGAAATAAATGACTACCAAACTACCAATTACACCTGCCATGAGTATAACCGCATTCACTATCGGGAGGCGCTATAATCACTATTGCGGGAAAATTTTGCTTTCACCATCCAAAATAAATAAAGTTATCCAACATGTGTGCCCGATAGCTCCGCCCCTTCCGCTACTCGACCAAAAGCTGCGGTTGTTGATGTGCGTGAAGTGTCCAACATTACACACTTCATTTTATCGGCTGAATGATGAATGCATCTCCGGGTAATTAAAGTGCACTTATTATTTTTTTTCACTTATTAGTTTTCAGTGGTGAACGCACTTCTTACACTTTTTTAAACTACAAAATGGCATAGAATAGTGCATAAGTATGCGATTTGGGACTCAGCTACAGATTCAAAAGATCAAAGAGTTGTTAGATGGAGACAAGATTAATTAAATATTGCATTTAACAACTGTGAGATAAGATCTAGCAGCCTGATCTCACAAGAAAACGTAAGTATTTTACGTTTTGTCAGTTTAACGAGTTCAGTCGTACAAAATTGTACGATTTTAAAAAGGAGGCGTGGCACTTAACCCTACCCCTAAACCCAACCGTCATTGGGGGATGAGCAAATCGTACTAAATTGTATGAATTAGATTGTTCGAATTCATACGAATTAGCCACTAAATCAAAAAGTTGCAAATTGCTGTGAGATTGTGTTAGATCTAGCGGTGTATCCTTGATGAACTGTCTGACAATGCGCTGCTCTTATCTGGGGAGGGGTGCTCAAAGCACAAGCTGACTGACTAGAGTTCAGACCCCCGCATACGCTGCCAGCACATGCCAGAGTATGTATGGTCATGTGATGTGCATTTTCAGTGGTGTAGTGTGGGATGGAAAGCTTTTCAGAACCACTAGGTGAATCGCCAGTGTGGACGTGGATCGTTTTTGTTCTAAAACGCCATTTTAAAACTAAATGTATTAGTGCAAAAAGGCCTAACAGTAAGAGTGGCATGGTGAAGAATATTGTGGCTGAAGCTGTCAAACTTACATCAACAGAGACTCCAAATGCGAAAGCAAATTGTCAGACTTTGATCAAAGATTAGCTAAACACACACATTTTTGCAGTGGATAAACGTATTAATACTTAATTTTTTTAAGTGGAGAACAGATCAATTGTTTACCAAAAGAATAACAATGTGCGCTATAGAAATAAATATTTTAAAGTTTGATTTCACACAGACCTAATATCTGTTCAATAAATTGTTGATTTATGTATAATGTATGGTAAAATGCATACAGTAAATTCTCACATGCTGTCTCTGTTTTTCTCTGTTTCTCTGTATCAGGGGTCATAAGAGTTGCCTTACCCAACATGGACAGGGAAGTTAAAGAAACATACCAGGTGGTCATCCAGGCCAAAGACATGGGCGGTCAACTTGGGGGTTTAGCAGGAACCACCACCGTCAATATCAGTCTCCGAGACGTCAATGACAACCCGCCACGCTTTTCTAAAAGTATGTTTAAACGTAGATGTTCCATATGAGCAGGAATAATTATAGAAAGCGCTGAGGCTTACAGCATACAGTCAGCATTTCTGTATCAGCAGCAGTCCATCCCTGGGGTTTATCTTAATGTGAATTTAATCTGGTTTCATATTTGCTTTGCTCTGTGGAAACTTAAACATGAGTCCATTATTTGAATTGTTTAATTCAGTTAATGGCGTGCGCTGATAGAAAACGAGGGCTTTCTTTCAAACACAGACGGAACGGTAATGTATGATCCAGAAAGAACCACATATTTACAATTGGCCATGATTGAGACCTCAGGGGATTTTAACAACACAAACAACCAAGAGAGCTGAATTAGCAGATGTGATTAGCATTCCAGCACTTTTCTCTTGCAGTGATTAGCGGCTTATTATTGTAAACTAGCTCTCAGGGGGCTTTGTGAATGTCTGTTCCTGAGGGGAGAGTTTGATCATGATAAAGCTGCTTGGAATTCGGCAGTATTTTTCACTTGCGTGTTCTGAATCATCACCGGTGGGCTCGTCGGTTGGAAGGGTCAAAGCTCATGATCTGGACACTGGAAAAAATGCTGACGTGGAATATAGCATTTTGCCTGGTGATGGAGGATCCAGTTTGATATTTACAGCAATAAGGACACTCAAGAGGGCACCGTCATACTGAAAAGGTAAGGTAAACTTAATTGGACTTATGATGTTTTTATATTTGCTTAATTACAGTCGTAATATTAGGTTTAGGTTTGAGATTTTAACGAATTTAACGAATTTAAATGTTTTTTGGGAAGTATTTATTTTACCCAATGTGTTATTTGAGTTTTTTTTTATTTATTTATATTTTAAATGTACTACAGCTCTTATAAGTCAAATTGTATATACATATACGGTGCTCAGCATACTGAATATGAGAACACCCTATTTTGAAAATTTATATTTTATCCATTTCTCAGTGAATATAGGCAAAGTATTTTGGTGCATTTAAACAAAACTTATTTACTAAACGGATATATTTATTAAAATAATATTTTAGTCACCAAACATATTTAGTAATTGAAAGATTAAAGCAATAAAAATCAAGCAAAGTATTGCAAAAAAAAAAAAAATTACAACCCACAAAATTTTTACAATTTTTCAATTTTTTGCTTCTTTTGATGTTTTCCTCTTTTAAATTTGTATTTAATATTTTTCTATAACATATAATATGGGTGTACTAGTTTTTGGACCATTATTGCATGTCATTTTGTTAGATAAGCTTCAGATTTGGCTTCAGTACTAATCTAATCTAATGTATATGCACAAATATAATATTATATAGCTTTCTATTTAAAAATATGAATTTAAAAAAGAGATTTGAGGGGTGTACTTACATATGCTGAGCACTGTATATGTGTATAATATGTGTATATATATATATATATGTGGTGTGTGTGTGTGTGTGTGTGGTGTGTGTGTGTGTGTGTGTGTGTGTGGTGTGATATATATATATATATATATTATATATATATATATTATATATATATAAATATATATCTATATATATATATATATATATATATATATATATATATATCTATATATATATTACACTATATTATTTATACAGCAAATGAATGCCACATCACAATTTGGTGCTGTTGACTTGAAATTTTTATCAGATGTTAGTAACAATTAAAGTAATCCATACATGCAAAAAACTATTATTATGTGTAAAAAAAATGCAATGACACAGGGCGAAAAAATATTGAACACATGAAGAAAGGGAGGTGTTAAAAGGCATGGAAAGCACAGTCAGCAGCTAAAATGTACTGTAGCTTTTCAGTCCCAACACCACAACACAAAGATCATAAACACAGTCAAAAATCTCTCGATGGTTTCAGAGAAGAAATAAACTGATAGAATGGGCCCAGACAATCACCTGACTTCAATCCAACAGAAAATAGAAATAAAGATCAAAAGTTCATAGACGAGACCCACAGAACCATCAAGATTTTTAAACTCTATAGAAGTCTGGGGAAAATCACACCTGAGCAATGCAATGGAGACTTGAATCTCCACAAAAGAGGTGTCTTGAAGCTGTCAAAAAAAAGCTTTTTATACAAGTATTAAATACATTTCCCTTTCTGAGTCCCCCTTGTTATTACATAACAATTTTTTGTCAGATTGTTTTGTTTTGTTTAGGATTATTTGTATGTTTGGATTGTTTCAGATTTTTTCAAAAATCTGGGTCAATTTCATGTCAACAGTTCCTTGGAACAATATTTACAAGAAATATTATAATTATATTAATCCAAACTTTTATTTTGAATGCAATAAATCACAATTAATCACTTGACATGACCATTTTTATATATATATATATATATATATATATATTTTTTTTTTTTTTTTACCCACCTTCAATGTTGTGGTCTACATTTGTGTGTCTACGTTTCTTATGATACACTAGACAAATAAAATACAGCTGCATACAGTATGCAACATACTGTATACATTTAAAGCAAGAGATTTTTTCCCACAATGTAAGTGAATCCTTGAAAGTGTTTGGATGTTTATTCAGCCACTATGTATCTGCTAGCTAAGGCTGGATGACATCAGATGCAAATCACAATGCCATTTTGCATCTCCTTTTAACACACATGTGAATTCAAGGATGATAGCAATAACCCCATATAGCGCTCCTTCATTCGGGGGCTTGAGTGTGTGTGTTTACCCTGAGGTGAGTCATATCTTATTACTGGATGGCCATCCATAGCATCCTGAATGAATAATGCATAAAGCCATAAAGCACAAACGCTTAACCCGCACTACACAACGCCGGCTCTTGGACTTATCAATTCATTATATGCTTTGTGGTTGTCCATTTTCACATTCCTGTTTTTGCCAACAAAGAAAGAAATACTGGGTGGCTCTGACCTCTTAGGAGATTTGAAAACATTGCATGTATGTATAAAAAGTAATAAGCCATTTATAAATACTATTTAAATAAAATAAAATAATAATAATTATTATTATAATAAGAAGAAGAATAAAACTAATTATAATAATAATAAGATTCATATGTGATTGTAATTAAAATCTACATTAATATTTTGAGTAAACTAAGGAGATTGCTAAGGACATGATTTATTCCCAATTACATTTTTTCTCAGTCGCTTTGGTTTTCTCAAAACTACCTCTTCAATTAGTACCTCTCAAAACTACCTATTCTAATTCTACCTCTCATTTCTTTGAACAAGTCGCAAATGCTTTAGTACACATTATATTTACTTTTCTACTGTTTTTTTTTTTTTTGTGCTATGTGCAGAGCTATTTTTTCCTTTCTATATCACAATTGACATGATCTGTCAACAAATTACAGTAGCTACAAACATTAAAAGCATAAATTATACAATATTTGTCATCAAACTGTAGCCATAGTTTACATCAGAACATCCATCCAGAGTATTGGCAGCATGACTAAGCAATTGTGACTGGTTATCCCTACATAATGACACAAGGACTTTTATTTTTGAGAGATGAAGTAAGAATTTTTGAGCAAGAGACTGGCTTTTGCTGGTAATCCATGGTGTTTTTGTTATTTGTACAAGTTGTTTTTGAGAAATGCACTTACTGTTGGGCAGATTTCAATTCTGATCTGAGAAAATACAGACATCCCAAGTAGGGAAAAGTCATTTCCGGGCGGGGGTACGTCGATTTAAAAAAAAAAAAAATTACTTATAAATTTTTTTCCGGGAGCATCCGGGAGTCTCTGCATATGCGGGAGACTTGGTATGTCTGGAAATGTACCAAAGCGACTGAGAAAAACTCTTAAAGTTAAATCAAGTAAAACTATTTCACATATAACAAAAAGTGCCCTGTCAGACATGCTTATTGTTGTTCCACCAAATACTGATGTCTTAACTTTTCTGAAGTTGGTATTGCTGACAAAAAAAACAATGTTTCAACTGTCGCAACTAATGAAAATATGATTTGAATTTAATATAAGTGTTATAGGACCTTTTTAAAAAAATATTTTTATAATTTCGGAGATTGGATTCAGTGCATCGGCCTCCATCAGCCGGTCTGAGCACCAAAGAAAGTGACCGTTGACATTCCGCCACAAGATGGCGACAGAGACTGCATAATAAGTTCCTTTTGTAGCGCTGTCTTTATACCACAGGAAATCTCTGTAGACGGATGGCATTTCATGCCGTTCAGCCTTAGAAGCATCCATACACACTCATTCCCTCACAATACTACGGCCAATTAGCTTATTCAATTCACCTATACCGCTTGTCTTTGAACTGTGGGGGAAACCGGAGCACCCAGAGGACACCCAAACGAACATGGGGAGAACTTGCAAACTCCACACAGAAATGCCAACCTACGGAGCTGGGGCTCGAACCAGTAACATTATAAAAGACCAGTGACATAAATATATATACAATTCTTTTTCTTCGTTTTATTTAAGGTTTATTAACAATTAGAACCGCTTGTTTAGTGGATAATTTTTGCGCTATCATAAAAGGTATTGACAAAAACTCACTGTACACTATTGAAATATTACTTTACAATGCATATAAATACCTTACAAATTAAATTGGACACAGATCATTCAAACATCTTACATTTGCACATTATTTAATAATGTAAATTATATGTAAAACACCTGAAAAGCTAAATATTGCACACATTTAATAAGAAAATGTACTGAAGGACTGGCCCAAATCTGTAGTAAGCTGCATACTATAGAACATTATTCGTTATTTGCTATGTTTTTTTCGCATTTGTTCAGTTCCTGTTTTTGCAACAAAGAGAAAGAACGATCTTGTTCTGTTCTGACCTCTCAGGAGATTTGAAAATACACTGTTTACTTTCCTCCAAGAAAGAGGCCAACATTATTACATTTAGCGGACATGAATAAACGAATGCGCCTGTGGCCGTCAGAGCATCTACCTCTCCATGAGATGTGACAAGTCAAAATCCCCTCGGACCCCCTGTTACATGGCCAATCACAGACTGAGCTAGAAGTGCTTATCTGAAACAAATGCTTCGGTCGAGTTGTGTGAAAGAGGCTGGAGAGCTCTCATCCTCCGGGGAGTAGAGAGGTTACTCTTTCATTACTCAAAGCTAGTGTAGTGTGCGGACACATGATGACAGGCCACTGCTGCTGTTCATCTCTCACTGCAGCAGATGGAGAGATTCGCATCGAGAAGATGAAAGCATCTTAGGGGGCTATGGATTGCTTTATGGCATGTTTCACAAATATGTTAGACTGAATATGCTATTTCATGTTGTCATTTAAAAATAGAATTTATGTAAGGGAAACTATTATTAAAGTGATTAAAATATGAAATTAAAAGTATTTTAATATGTGTGTATTAGTTGGTATTTTGGTTGGTATTGGTTAATATTTTTGCTGTTTTTCTTTTTTTTTCCAGAAATGTTGGTATTTTATTTATTTTTGTATTTATTTATTTATTGTTTGTTTGTTATTATTATTGTTTATTATTATTATTATTGTTATTATTATTAGTAGTAGTAGTAGTAGTAGTATTACTAATAGTAGTAGTAAATATTACACTTTAAATATTTTATAATAATCTAAAATCGTTCAAATCCAATATTATCAAATATTATTACAGTAATATACTGTAATATTATAATTATTATTATTATTATTATTATTATTACAGTTTTTCTCAGTTGGTTTGGCTCATTTCTTAAAACAAGAATTACATTTTCAACACTATAAGGTTGTTTTGTAAAACAGTCTTACAGTTCAGCACAAAAGCTCATATATTTCCCAAAACTGTTCACTCGTGTGTCAAAACTAAATTTACTTCTCCTTTAAAAAGTCAGTGCCCCCAAAATCCTTTGTCCCATTGGCATTGTGTAAGCACTGCAAGTCAAAATGTCTAGTTGTTTTGTCACCATTGTTTTGTTGTTTTGTCAGAGGACCATTGAAATATCCCTCATGTCCACCTTTCAGTCTTAGCCCAGTTTTTGAAAATGATTACTCCACTGCTTTTTGTCTTTTGACAGAATGCAATTGTGTATAAAACTTAATAAAATCAATTTATAAGATTTATAAAAAGGATTTTAGGGTAGCCTCCAAGGTTTGACATCACACATTGCACTCATACTGCCAAGGAAATTGTAACCATTGTCAATTACACACATAAAGTAATTTCCATACATCATAATAAAACAAAATATACTGTAATATAAACACACAAACAAAAAAACATGAAAATTACATGCAGCCTTCAGTGCTTAATTGGTCACCTGAGATGTGTGAAATTCCTCCTTTGTTCGTCAACTTCTAGTTTCACCTGACTGTCATTTGCTGTAATACAGTAAATGTATCAAATGTTCCACAGATTCATATATGGTATTTATGGTATTATGTTCTTGACTAATTTTGACAATTGAACAGACTATTGTGCATGTAATAACTCATACAATGAAATGACGCTGACATATTTTGGAGCGAACAACCATTGAACTGAGAATCAACAGTCAGTTTAGATCAACTAGATCTATTCACTTGGAAATTGTGCTAAATGACAGCTACCTGTACTTAATCATTTGCAAAGATGTACTTAGACATTTGTGGTTTGGAGGTTTGTCCATGTTGGTTTAAGAATGTTATTCCTGTTTCAAAAAATGAGCCAAACCAATAGAGAAAAATTTTAATAGAGTAGTGTGTATTTAAATATGGCATTAATTATTGTTTGAGCTTATTATGTTTTAAATAACACCTCAATGAATATATACAAATATGAAACAAATAGATTATAATTAACTAGAAATATCATAAAAGGATGGATGGATGGACGGATGGATGGATAGATAGATAGATAAAATTCATTTATTTCCTCTAATTTCTACACACACAATACCCCATAATTACAATGTGAAAAAAGATTTTTTTGAAATAGTTGCAAATTTATTAAAAATACAAAACCTGAAAAATTACATGTACATAAGTATTCACAGCCTTTGCTCAATACTTTGTTGATGCATCTTTGGCAGCAATTGCAGCCTCAAGTGTTTTGGAATATGATGCCACAAGCTTGGCACACCTGTATTTGGGAATTTTTGCCCATTCCTTTTGCAGTACCTCTCAAACTCTATCAGGTTGGATGGGAAGCGACCGTGTACAGCCATTTTCAGATCTCTCCAGAGATGTTCAATAAGATTTAGGTCTGGGTTCTGTCTGGACCACTCAGTGACATTCACATAGTTGTTGTGAAGCCACTGAATTGATATTTTGGTGGTGTGCTTTGGCTCATTGTCCTGCTGGAAGATGAACCGTCACCCCAGTCTGAGGTCAAGAGCACTCTGAAGCAGGTTTTCATTCAGGATGTCTCTGTATATTGCTGCATTCATCTTTCCCTCCATCCTGACTAGTCTTTCAGTTCCTGCTGCAGAAAAACATCCCCACAGCATGATGCTGCCACTACCATGCTTTACTGTAGTGATGATATTAGCCTGGTGATGAGCAGTGCCTGGTTTACTCCAAACGTAACGCCTGTCATTCACTCCAGAGTTAAATTTTAGTCTCATCAGACCAGAGAATTTTGTTTCTTATGGTCTGAGAGTCCTTCAGATGCCTTTTGGAAAATTCCAGGCGGGGAGTGGCTTCCGTCTGGCCACTCTACCATACAGGCCTGATTGGTGGATTGCTGCACAGATGGTTGTCCTTCTGTAAGGTTCTCCTCTCTCCACAGAAGAACGCTGGAGCTCAGACAGAGTGACCATCAGGTTATTTATCACCTCCCTGAAACTCAGCTAAAATGACCGGCCAGCTCTAAGAAGAGTCCTGGTGGTTCCAAACATCTTCCGCTTACAGATGATGGAGCCCACTGTGCTCATTGGAACTTTCAGAGCAGCAGAAATTTTTCTGTAACCTTCCCTAGCCTTTTGCCTCAGGACAATCCTGTCTCGGAGGTCTACAGACAATTCCTTTGTCTTCATGCTTAGTTTGTGCTTTGACATGCACTGTCAACCCTGGGCCCTTATATAGACAGGTGTATGCCTTTTCAAATCATGTCCAATCATCTGAATTTACCACAGGTGAACTCCAATTAAGCTGCTGAAACCTCTCAAGAATGATCAGTGGAAACGGAATGAGACCTGGGCTCAATTTAGAGCTTCACGGCAAAGGCTCTGAATACTTATGTACATGTGATTATTTTTAAAATATTTGTAGCTTTTTTTTTTTTAATAAATTTGCAACAATTTCAAAAAAATATTTTTTCACCTTGTTGTTATTGGGTATTGCGTGTAGCATTTTGAGGAAATAAATAAATTGTATCCATTTTTGAAAAAGGCTGTAAAATAAAAAAAATGTGGAAAAAGCAAAGCGCTATGAATACTTTCTAGATAGACGGACAGACAGACGGACAGACAGACAGACAGACAGATAGATAGATAGATAGATAGATAGATAGATAGATAGATAGATAGATAGATAGATAGATAGATAGATAGATAGATAGATAGATAGATAGATAGATAGATAGATAGATAGATAGATAGAGATTGTTTATAAACATTTATGGTGTACATTTAATGCAAATCTCTTATGGATCACACATTTTTCAGAGAATTCTGTGCAGTTATTTCTTCACAATTACATGTACATTGGATTTACAGCACATTTCGGACCTCTTTTATATTCCATGATTGATATTCATGATTTTAGAATTCAAAACCAGTAGAGGATGAATGGCATAGTGGAAAAAAAAGTCCCCTTCATGCAGTCTTCTATTTTTCACCTTTTTTTATTTCCCCAAGCTGAGGCTGTGCAGGACAAAGTGACATAGTCCTTACATTGCAAAACGGGTGTGCCATATCTGGTGACCCAAAAAAACAGTCTGGAAATGGATATGTGGGATCCTCACCGTGGGGCACAGAGGAGGGTCAATGACAATGGCCTTCTTCTCCCTGTCCTCAATAACAGACTTTGCTCTCTGTTCATCTGTCTTTGATGAGCTGCTGCTTCACTGAAACGCTGAGATTCAACATTTGGTCTCAGTGCTGCTTTCAGCATAAAGGGGATCCACTCGAGTAATGGGTTCAGAGGATAATTGTTTCTGTATTAACAACGGGATTGTAAGGTGGATTTTGGTTCTAACATAAAGGATTATTGTAAAGATGTGCACAGAATGTCATTTTGCACATACAGTATATATTAATATTTCACATTTTCATTTAATTTAACATATAGGGTGTCATAGTTGCTGGAATGTTAGCACTGTTGCCTCACAGTTAGAAGGTCGCTGGTTCGAGTAGCAGCTGGGCCAGTTGGCATTTCTGTGTGGAGTTGCATGTTCTCTCCGTGTTGACATGGGTTTGCTCCAGGTGCTTCTTTTTCCCCCACAGTCCAAAGACATGCGCTATAGGTCAATTGGATAGACTAAATTGGCCATATATATATATATATATATTATGTATTAACTTTGTGTAAATAAAAAGCAAACACATTCAAACTGTTAAACATTCAAAACATACAATCAAAACACTCAAGCTATTAAAGTAGCATTTCTATAATTTAAAGGGCCATGAAAACCCCCCTCTCTCAGCAGGGTGTTTACACACCTCTAGTTTAAAAAAGTCAGGAAAGTGGGTGAGTCCAGCTCTGTTTAGGTGGGAGTGTCGAGTGGCGAAAGAGGGAAGGGTTTGCATAAAAAGGGAAGTTTCATTACATGCACAACAGCTGATTTTCACACCAGCAACACAAACAAAGATGCGGTGGAGATGGACAGTGATTCGGTGAGCAGAATTTACAGCAGATCTGAGAGCTGTGTGGAAGTGGAGGATTTTCAGTCCATAATATTGTAGTGATATTACTGTAAACTTAGTAACTAAATCATTTTGACTAAGGTATGTCTTTAAAAACTGAAAGATTACTGCTGACGATACTAAAGAACTTTGCCATCTGAATAAACATGAACAAAGAACGTTGATCACACACTTACCAAATCCATAGAGACAGGACAATCAACACCAACTGGAACCGCATCTTTATTTAAAAGAAGATGAGCCGCAAATCCAAATTTCACCATTTCCAGATTTGAAAAGCTCTTGGGTAAAATATGTTCCTTACAACATATTATTATCACGTGTTAGCAGACCCCTGTAATCCACATAAGTGAGTCCACACGCGAGCTGCGCTCTCATCATGGGTAAATAGAAAAAACCTTCATTGCGACATTATAAACGCAACACTTATGACTCATGTCTCAGAACAATTCTTCTTTTTCTACTTGTTTCAGTTACTGTTGGCAACACAACGTGGCATCTCGATCACTGTAACAGGTAAAAAGAGTCTTCGACACTATATCATGCACATTAACGAAGATTCTTGTTCACAATAGAACGCGCTGATTGGTTCGAACCAAGTCTTTCCCATGAATTAATGAACAGATGTGCTGAAAACTCAGTGATGTCACTTTGTATCAGCCGGTATAGACAGACAATCTCCATGCTGGAATTTACACAATGATCTCATCACCATCACGTTGCTTCAAAATTTCTTAAAAAAGGAATTTAAAAACAACTAATTTAAATCAAGTAAAGTAGAATTTATAGCTTTGATTTAGTTTAGCTTGATGTAAAACAAATGAATGAACAAACAAACAAACAGATACATATACATACTTACATACATACATACATACATACATACATACATAAGAAAAAAAAACTGAAATGAAAATAAAAATAAAGGAAAGACATAAATAAAACAAACAAACAAGAAAGCAAAAACTAATAATACTAACAAAAACAACCAAATTACTTTAAAGAAAACAACAACAATAAAGCAAATGTTGCTATCAAATGTCTATTAAATGTGCTGTTGCTCTGTTCACACTGTTCCCATCCTTATGAATGTTCTTTACAACTTCAAAATGCTTTTATATTTCTTTTGAGAATGCAAGAACTCAAAGTTGGATGGAATTCTGAATACTTCACAACGAACAGTGTAGAAGTGCAATTAAAAATTCATGAATAAACGTCAGTTAGTGGGGGAATTAATTAAAGTTTTGGTATATGCACTGTATTGAAATACAAAACAACTTGACAGAGCGGCGTCTGATTAACATTCTCTTTTGGGTGGAGACGCTCCAAAACAGAGACGTGGCCCTTTTGTGTTGATTCTCTCTGGAAGAGCCTCAGAAAATTCTGAAGAGACTGGATGAACAGTGCCATCTAAAGGTGTCCAGTGTGACTCTCTTATTGACGCTCAAAAGACAAAGAACACAAACAAGTCAGGCCTGGATTAAAGTGTATGGCTTTGTTATACAAACTAAGTAGAAATGACTGCCACAGTCTAAAACTAATGTTTCATCACAGTACTGTCACTATTATTTCATCACAAACAGGCAGAACAAATCGGGATAGCACATCTAAATGGAATTTATATTATTATTGGGTCCCACTTTATATTAAGTGACCTTAATTGCTATGTACTTGCATCAAAATATAAGTACAATATTGTATTGAAGAATACTTCTGGTGTTCTTGAGGTAAGAAAAGATTTGGTAGTATAGGTAGGTTTAAGACTGGGTTAAACTGTAAGGGATCGTCAACAGTGTACTTATAAATGTAATAACAGAAATTAATTACAGATGTAGTTACATTCAGGTATTTAGTCAAGCATACAGTAAGTCCATGTTAAATTAATTACTTACAGATTAAGTACATTGTACTAACATAGTTATTATTTTCAGTGAAAGTATATATTAGTTAAGGCCACTTAATATAAAGTGGGAATGTTGTTTTATTAATATTATAGTAATTATTATTATTATTATTAGTAGTAGTAGTAGTAGTAGTAGTAGTTCTAGTAGTAGTAGTAGTATTGCTGTTGATTTAGAATGTTTATTATTATTAATATCAATATCATGATTATTAATATTTATTGTTGTTGTTGTTGTTAATAATATGATGATGATTATTATTATTATGAATATTATTATTATTATTATTTGACAAACATTACCCATATATCCTTTATTCTGGCAAATAACAGGTTAAACTAACTTTTGGATAGCAGTTATATAAAAAATATTCTCATTGTCTTGAGAAAATGTTTGGCACACAGAAGTCTTGAAAAGAGAGTGACAATGGCTCTAAATTGTCAAAACACCTCTCAAAATGTTTGCAATGGATGCAAAAAACCCTTTTAATTAGATTTGTTTTATGAGAGTTGACAGTTTTTCGAAGGCAGTGTAAATGTGATTGACAATGTGAGTACATTTTTATTCTTTTAGCATAAAAAAATGTAAGAGTTTTTTCAGAGTCAGACTTTTTTTTAAGATTACATTATGCCCCTTTTCATTAGATGTAATATTAATGTCCAATTTTTGCTGAATCTGTGTGATGTTTCAGCTCAAAAATACCCCAAAGACAAAAAATCAACAGTTGAGTTGAAACAGTTTTTGTGTGTCTCTTTAAATGCAAATGAGCTGCTGCATTCCAGAAAAGGGTGGAGCCTCTACTTGCTGTTCAGACACTCTAGAAACAACAAAACATCAACATTTGAGTTGAAACTGTTTTTGTGTGCCTCTTTAAATACAAATGAGCTGCTAAATTATATAAGAGGGAGCAGCATCTACTTGCTGTTCAGAAACTCTAGAAACAAATAAACAGGCAAATTGCATGTAGCCAAAATGTCAGAAACAACTAGTAGTGGATTAAATCTTTACTGTACATGTAAAATGCAAATGGGCGACAACTTCTAGACTGCACTAGGACGTTTCTGAATGGTTACTTAACACTTTAATGCAGTGTTGTGGAATAAAACTGATTCAAACTAGCATGCTACTTCCCTATTACATTATACATTCATTTGTCATGTTTTCACAGAAATAATTCAGTGATAATTCAGACTATACTGTACACAAAAAGTATGTACTTGGTCTCTGTGAATGCAGTGCTTGTTTGTGAAGCCGTCAGTCGTAATACATAATCTGTGATATTATATTTTAATCGGATCTCATTCCTACATCCTTTAAAATCAGATGTGTTTTTCCCCCCCAAATGATTGGCTAAAAAAAATATTTTCATTATATGTCCCTTTTAGAATTAAATAATAAAAGTTTCTAGCCAACTGTGGACATACGTGCAGACATATTGTACAAAACATTGTTTAATAGCTTTGCTAACACCAATTTTTACTCAGTATTGGCACTTAGAGAATGTACACTTTACTGTCAGAGTGTTGATGTTGTCTTTCAGGCCAGAATTTGGTAGCTAAGTAGCTCACTAAGTAGTAAGTTCTAATGCTACAGATTTGACACAGTAGCCAGAAGTTGCTGTAGTGGACATTCTGTGTGTTGGTGATTTGGCCTGCTGGCTCTCTGTCCTGTCATTTCACAGACTGTTATTCAGCATGGTCAGCTCTATGGCAGACGCGTATCTCAACACTAGCTGGAAATGACATCGGCAGACATAATTGTTGTGTGCTGTCAGCAGTGATAAGACGTCACTGCAGAACAGCAGCGTGTCGTGGACATCAAGCTGATGCTTTTTAAGAAGCACTAAGGTCTTTGGCTGACAGTGACAACAGTAAGTTGTCTTTGTAATCTGTCTTATTTGATAAAAGTGTCTCTTTTAGCGCTGTTGAGGATTTCTATTCCCTAAGCTGTTCTGAAAGACTTATGCCTATTGTTTTTTGGGGGCTTGCAACAGACTGTTACAAATTGTTTTTTTTTTTACACTCAGTTAAACTCATTAACCAACCCCAGTGCAAGGCAAGTTTTTTTGTCTTCTACTCCAGATGCACTGTGGTCTGAGATAGTTTATGCAGAGACATGCTGAAAATGAATTTATTTTTGTCTTTTTTTAACAATCCTAAAATGTCAATGCGGATGCTGAAAATCAATCATTTTAGTGACGTTAAAAAAATAGAAAACAAAACAAAATGCAAAGGAATTGCTTCTGTTGCATATTATTTCTTGAGCGAAACAAGAGATACAGGGCTCTATTTTAACAGTCTAGGTGAACAGTCTAAAGCTGCGGACACACTGGACTTTTCTCTCCATAGACTTCCATTCATACACATGCAAATGCGTCAGAATGGAAACACAATTTTCGTAGTTCACTGCTTTGCAAAGTTCAAACTTGGTGAACTCTGACCTGCAAAATCGCATCACTTGATTGCGTGAGACCAATCAAGGATCAAAACATGACCTCTCTGGACAGAAATTTTAAATATGGACCAGTCGCTCGCTTTTTTAAATGTCTAATAATCTTGTTTAATCCCTCCCCTTTTCGCAGTGCCATACGACAGAATTTCGCAAGCTTAAACTCTAGTGTGACTGCTGCATAAAGCACATGTCGCAAAAGCATTAAGGGCGAGTCTGAATCCACTTTTGCTATTTTAAGGACAAAAAAATACGCTTTGCACCGCGGTGCATGGTCTAACAGAGTTGTGCTTATTCTCTTAATGAGTTATGGTTGTGTTTTGAGCATAACAGGCATTAAACCAATCAGAGTCTCATCTCCTATTCCTTTTAAGAGTCAGTTGCGTCGCACCATGGCGCATTTGCTATTCACATGGAAGACTTTGTGGGAAAACTGAATGCTTCACTAGCAAGAAAAAGGTTAAACAGACCGTCTGCGCAAAGTTAAAGAGCGAGCCTCCTCCAATCAGCCGCTTTTCTCTTTAATTTACTTTTACTCTTTACTTTACTCCTTTACTTTCGTGGATAAAGAAACGGTGTTGTACGCACTCCACTAAAGACATCCATTAGCCTACATATTTAATTTAGTTTGTTAAGTGCAATGATTTGTTTTAAAACTATTGCTGAATTCAGTTCGAATTTCCAACAGACGAATAAAAGAACAATAATAACAAAGTGTGGTCAAAAAACTGAGTTAAACACACGTCCTGTTCCTATGCCCTCTTTGGTGATGCAGATGTCTCGAAAACCCCACAGGTGGACAAATCTAAACTTATTTTTATTAAAACAAATATAAATATGCCTATTATAAATAATACTGCTAAAATAACATTATACAAATGCAAATGAATGTCATGAATAAACTATAAAAAAAAAAAACTGACAAGAAGAAGTCATAGAGGCAGTGGTTTTTATATTTATGTAGAAAATAATGATTTTTGTAACATTTTAATCCTTTAATTTTTTCATATGTAAAGATATTTGTGTATTGCTGTACATCATGTGTGTATTAAACAATGTGTAAGCGTTTGCACTTGCATAGGCGCATAACTAACTTTCAGTTGGTCAAAATAACTACGTGCCAAACATAGCCTTTAAACACCTCCTTTTTAAGGCTGATTTATACTTCTGCGTGAAGCGCAAGCATGTGTTAAAAATAAAATTAACTTACTAAACTTTTAACTTATGCTACAAATAAAAATAACTACTCGTTGCAACAACGCGTAGCACAAACTCTGTGATTAGCTGCCTTGGTAGCGCTGATGAGTGTGGGCGGAGGTGTGAGCCGTGCGAGCCCGATGCAGGGAGTGTTTACAAGTGTGGAGTCCCATGAAGGAGCTCCGGATAGAGATTGTTGTTTTGTGTTTACCTTATGATTAAAGTTGTTGCACATCCGCCGATTCCCGCCTCAAAATGAATGAGTTTGAGCCACTTGTAAATTAAGGTAGTGTTCAGCAAAATACAAAAGACCAGCGAAGAAACTCAAGACAGAGGAACATAAACACCTTTTGCCAGCTAGCTTTTCTGAAGAGTTATTGCAGAGCAACACACACAGCATGCGGAAGTATAAATGCACGGTTACGCGCATTGCATGCACCGTGGGTCACGTTGATCACTTGACGCAGAAGTATAAACCAGGATTAGACCAGCACATCCATAAGTCCACAAAGTGGCACAAATGGATTTGCTATTTAAACAACGTGGTGCAAAATGTGAAAATTAGGGTTGCGCTGGTCTGAAAATAGCAACAAATCGCGTCAAACACGTCTTGCGCCTTATTGCACCAGGTGTATGGTAGGGACCACGCAGTGTATATCCTAATATATTTATATTTATTTATTCCCCAGAATAGCCCACTACACTCTGGAATTGAATGGTTTATGCAGAGGCTTGTCAAAAATGATTAATTTATTTGTGTTATTTTAACAATTGTAAAATGTTGATGAGGATGCTGGAAAGACGTTAAATCAATAAATAATAATACTCTTACCGCATTCAAAGCATTTATCTATTTATTATTTTTTTTTTTTTGCATAGGCTTATATTTATAAACCACAGTCATTAACAACCAATCAGGTGACTATTAGTGAGAAAAGCAAATCAGCAGGACATGATTTATCATTTGTGTTCTGCAGTCGCTCCTATCATCTGAGAAAAGAGCAAAGCTAATTGGGCTAATTTTCTTGCTCTATTTTGTCTTGCTTTGTTTGTCATTACTCCAAAGACATTATTGTCATAAATGATCAGTTATTCTAGTTTTTAAGACATTTATTTGTTATTTTCACTCATTTATTGATTGATACATTTATTCATTGATTTGCATTAGGACTGCATGACATTAGAACCAACTGACATTAAAATATTTTGTTTTTGTGACCTAAAAACAATTTCTCCAGAAGACCTGAATAGCTCTATTTGGAAAAAATACAATCTAATAAAAAAGATACAAATGAAATAAACAGTGCTTCATGTTTTTTTCTGGGGTCTCTCAATGTGTTGTAGTACAGAAATTAAATAATCAAATGAACAATAACACTAGTCTTTACTGCAAGACAGTTAATCTCTCTAAGCTACAAATATCTCGTTTCTTAGGTTTGAATACGTTAAACATGGTTGCAATGTTGTTTACAGACCTTATAAAAATATGTGGAACATCACTATATGGATAAACTTTGCTATTAATCCACAAATTGCACATGTTATGAACTGTGGTGTCTGATCTGCTATGCTTAAATGATATGGGTAGAGTACGAATTAAAGGGATGTTTGGAGGGGATTGACCACCCAAGTAATGCTTGATCTCCCCTGAAAGGCATCATAACAAGATGTATGGAGGTTCAGCCCTTTAATAGTAGGAAATGGCTTTCTCTGATTTCTGTCTTGAATATTATTAATTAAAAATGTAAAATATAAATATACATTTACCCCCCCCCCCCCCCCAATAACGGTTTATACCATTGTGAATCCATAATCAATGCTAGGAAAAATATGATTCAGCAGTCTGAAACTGGCAGTTCTAGACCACCGAAAGACATCATACTGTAAATATTCACTAAACATTTCTCTTGCAAAAAGGGTGCTTATATCTGCATGTAGCTTAAAAAAAGAAAGATTAGACACATAATTTGTGTAGTTTGACCAACAAAAACTCCTAAATTAGTTACTAAATATCCCTCAAAACACTAATACATTCATAAAATTGATTTACTGAAGCTTGTATTACCAAACTACTACCTAAAAATTTGACCCCCCCAATTGTCAAGGTATAATTTGCACTCTGGATATGGAGATGGTTCACCCCAAAAAAATGAAAATTGCCATCATCTATCCATGTCGTTCAAAACCAATAATACTTTTTTGCTTATCTCAGAACACAGATGAATATCAGATGTTTTTTTTATTGAAATTTAAATGATTTCTCTCTTAAAAGTCATCCAAAACTCACTCACTATATGAATAAACACATCTAATACAGTATATATGTGTATTTGCATCGATTAGACTGTTCTCTTTAGATCCCAACTTCTAATCCATCATAATTTGTTGATTATATACAATACAGGGGCTGCACGGTGGCAAAGTGGGTAGCACGTTCGCCTCACAGCAAGAAGGTTGCTGGTTCGAGCCTCGGCTGGGTCAGTTGGCGTTTTTGTGTGGAGTTTGCATGTTCTCCCTGTGTTCGCGTGGATTTTCTCCAGGTACTCCAGTTTCCCCCACAAGTCCAAATACATGCGGTATAGGTGAATTGGGTTGGCTAAATTGTCCGTAGTGTATGAGTGTGTATGGATGTTTCCCAGATGTGTTGCGGCTGGAAGGGCATCCGCTGCGTAAAACATATGCTAGATAAATTGGCAGTTCATTCCGCTGTAGCGACCCAATATTAATAAAGGGACTAAGCTGAAAAGAAAATGAAAGAATGAATGAATATACAATACATTCACATGATTAACTACTTTTCAGTCATTACTTTGAGCAGAATTGAAAACAAGGAAAACAAAGCCAAATATAGAAATCCTGGCCAGGACGTGTACCATAAAATTGTTACCCTATTTTACAGTGAACATTTTAATAGGACTTATAAGAAAAAAAGTGCTACTAAAAAAATCTCATAGCATGGCTGCGTAAATGATGCAACTTTAGTTTGATACCCAGTTACTTTCAAAAGGTGTTTTATTCTCACTCACTCACTCACTCACTCACTCACTCACTCACTCACTCACTCACTCACTCACTGACTCACTCACTCACTCTCTCTCTCTCTCTCTCTCTCTCTCTCTCTCTCTCTCTCTCTCTTTCTCACACACGCACACACACACACAAAGTACTCTGATGTACTCTGAATTACACAAACTGACTGAAGTGGTAGAGAGGTTTATTTTAGTCAGGAGTGAGTGAGCTATACAGTTTATAAGCCACCAGAGTAACCTTTTTTGCTCCTGAGTTGTGTTGTGTATTAAATATAGGCTAAATTATAATTATACTTGATGCAACGGGCCAACAGAGATGCTTTTTTTGTGTGTGTTTGATTTCAGCGTATTTGAAATTAAAGCCAGGAATTAAGATCGACTTCTGCACAGTGGCGGTTCTAGACCGGAGTAACTGGGGGGCCAGGAAGGGGCCGCTTGTACTTTTAGGGGGCACACTTTAACATACATCACAAGCTACTTAAATAATTCAGTCATTTTTTTCATGTATCACTCCGTAGTCTTCATAAACAAGCTAATTAAATAACTAAACTCAAAATAATCTTCCATGCTAATTTATTTGACAAGTAACTTTGTATAGGATGACACACTTTTAACAATAAAGTACATCAAGACATATTTTTGAACCTGTAAACGTTAACAGTTGAAGTCATTTTTTTTGCTCTCCCATTAATTTAAAATAATGTTTCCTAAGTGATCTTTAACAGACCAAGGAAATGTTCACAGTATTTCCTATAAAACAAAAATAATTCTTCTTGAGTCATAAGTCTTATTGTCTATAGTTTTTTCTTGTAAAAAAAAAAAGCAATTTTAATACAAAAAAAATAAAATAAAATTTAAGGTCAATATTTCTTAACAAGGCTAAAATTATTTACTGTATATTATTTGACTGTCTACACAACAAACCAGTTATACAATAACTTGACTAATTATTCTAACTTTCTTAGTTAACATAACCTAGTTAAGCCTTTAAATTACACTTTGATCTGAATACAACTTGCAATCTTGCAAAAAAAAACGTACGCACTGATTGTCACTATAGGAAAGACAAAAAGTGAAAATCATGTGTTCAAAGACTCTTTAGCGCTTTAGGTCACTTCTGAAAACAAAAATGAATGAAGGCAAAACTAAACGAGTTAAATATTACTTTTACATCTGTTCTATATTTTATCAATGTGTTACATCTGTTCTCTGGTACTTGCAGACTGTTTGTAAATTCAAGACTGCATTTCCTAAAACTATGTACACTCAATTTCTGATTAATGATGCCCTTGCATAGCCGAGGACTTCCTATATTAAGTTTTAAAATCGCTATTAAAAACAAAAGTCCAATATAATCAACAGTGGACATTTTGGTAGTTTTTCACAACATGAACATGACTAAAGTTGAATCTTTTCATTACCTGTGCTAATTTACGGTTTGACATCTGACGAATGTGGGAACCGCCACTGCCTTTGCATAAACAGATGAGTTTTTGAGGTTTATTGGCATACTTTTACTCCAGTAAATCACAGTAAGAGCTGAGAGTTATGACCCAATGCATAAATGGCATAAATGTGCATTAAACACAATCATTTAGCAGTTTATGTGTGTTTATTGGCTCATTACAAACAAACACATATGCCTGTGGCCTCATTACAAACACATACATCAATTTTGCAAACTTGATTTTCACAATATAACCTACAAGTTAAACACTGGGGGTCTTAAGTTCTGATGTCTCCAGTCTTTTCAGTATGACCACAGCTCTTTTCTTCTGAGGTGTGACTGTTCCAAAGTGTGCCTTCACATGGCTGAATAAGCACAGTGATGCAAGAGCCACTGACCAAAGACATTTTCTGCCTGCTTTCGTCTTCTCTACCTTTATTCTCCCTCCTGTGATTGAGGGTAAAGTAAGAGGCATCCTTTCCTTTCCGTTCCCTCGGCTTCTGATCTCAGCGTGAGCCTGAAGAATTTTAACTTAGATCATACGTTTTATGACCCAGTAACGTTGTTTTGTTTTCTTTTTTTTTGACTGTACACAGCATGAACATTTTCGACAACGCTTCCATCCACAAATGAACACCAAAAAAAAAGATTAGTCTGTGAATTTAAAAGCCTTTAGAACTGATGAAGTCTTATTATTCATTTCACAGCGTCTGGACTTTGAGACCAGAAAGGCTTACACCTTTAAAGTGGAAGCTTCAAACGCAGTTCTTGATCATCGATTCCTACATTTGGGACCTTTTAAGGACACTGCCATGGTGAAAGTCAATGTTCTGGATGTGGAGGAGCCTCCTGTCTTCAGCCGGCTGTATTATAGCATGGAGACGTATGAAGACACACCGGTGGGCATCATTGTTGGCGCTGTGAATGCTGAAGACCTGGATGTAAGCAACAGTCCTGTTAGGTATGTGAGAAACACAATCATACAAATGTAGGTCAGATCAAAGCACACACTTCTACTTTCCTTCAAACACACACTTATTTACAAGATGTCTTGTGGGAATGTCTTTTAAAAGCAACAGGTAAAAGTACACTAGACAACATGAAAAGAATATCCCTGATCCCATGGGTTTAGTTCATTTGGCTGGAAACAATACAGCAACAATACAATGTGTGTATAGTATTTAATTATATTTTGCTCTAACTGATACTGCTTGGATCTGTTTGGATAGCTTTCCAACGTTGCGATTCACTCACTAATCACTTTGATTCCTGGCTTTTTAGCCTAAATCAAAGACTTGCTCATTAAAAAAATGACCTGCAGCAGACAAATGTGGGTAAAACTGAAGCACTTGCACTTTTACTCGCCTTTAAATAAATATGTATTTACACAATTTCCTTTGGGAACTCCTTTCACAAGCACTCTACGTGAACAAGTACAAGTATTTTAGACAACATGAAACAATAACAAACCTGTGGTCCTGTGGGTTTCGTCCATTCGGCAGTCTTGTTTTGAATGTAGTGTGCAGAGCTTTGATTCAATGCATTCTGACAAACTTCTTGCGTAGTTTGCAAGTGTGGACTTTATTTAATGTGGCACATTTGCTTTTTTTAGGCCTTCATTTAAGCGGCTGAAAGTGTTATGTACAATGTTGATGTTAAAAGCAGCTGAGAGCTTGACACTAGCACATTGTCTTTATGGACATGTTTGTTTTAATATGAATATTTCATGAAGGTACATAAATAGAGTTGTTAGTAATTTAGAAACTCCTAGATCTTGTTAAATATTTCACTGAAGTGCATTTCGCGGTGGATAAATTATATGCTGCATTTAGAAGTTAATTTGAATTAAACTGTGAGCAATAATCATTTTGTATGTGATATTTATTTGACAGACTGTTGGTTCCACTATGAATAATTTACCCATACTCATTTACTCAGTAGGAACACAACTGATGTGTGTTTGGAGACGCTTGTAGATGCTGGTGATTAAATGGCTCAAATACAAAAACCCATCTACCCTCCACCTACTAAACTTCACTGAAGCTAAGCAGGGCTGAGCCTGGTCAGTACCTGGATGGAAAACCACATGGTGGTATTACTAAGGGCAGCAGGGGGTGCTCAACCTGCTGTCTGTGTGAGTCCTAATGCACTAGTAAAGTGAAGGGGACACTATTATGTCAGTGAGCGACATCTTTCGGATGAGACATTAAACTGAGGTCCTGACTCTGGTCACTGTGGTCATTAAAAATGCCATGGCACTTCTCATAAAGAGTAGGGGTGTAACTAGAGGTGTGAACCTAAACTGGTCTCACGGTTCGGTTCGGTTATGATTATCATGCCATCGATTCAGTTCAATTCGATATTTCGGTGCATCACAGTGCACTGACGATGCTTTCCATACACAGTGTTGTATTTTGGGGGGTGGCTAACAAGCTGTCTGTATAAACACACACATGGACACACAGCACCACACTGTCTCTCATTCAAACACATACACAAACATAGACAGCGCCAAACACACACACACGCGCACTCACACACACACACACACGTGCACTTGCTTGCTCGCTAGCTCGGTAGCGATATTGTGAGACCGCCCACTCCTGTTAAAATTACACCAGAGTTACCGACCGCTACCGCGCTTTATTCAGAAATTTATTCCCGCCAGCATGAAATCTGGTCGGGTAACGCGACAGTGCACAGGTACAGTCGCGGCATACAGCCAAGAGGAAAAGAGAGGGGAGGAAAAGTCACGCCAGCAGGTGAAATGGGCCACAGTGAGAGAGAGAGAGAAATGGAGTACTTTCATTCCCTCAATCGCAGAGAAATAGGGGCTTCTGCTGTAAGTGCCAGTGAAAGACTTTCCAGAAAACATAGTGAAATTTTTAAGTATTTAGTTGGCGCCTGTAGTGTTGTAAATACCCACGCTCGCCTCCCTCCCGACAGAGCGCATATGAGATAAAAGACGTCAGTACATAATAACCGGTTATGATTATTACTGAACTGATACCGAATTGTCCGCGTCTGCATCGCGGTGCACCGAAGAAACAATTCATTTTGACACCCCTAGGTGTAACCCTGGTGTCCTGGCCAAATTCCCTCCATTGGCCCTTACTGATCATGGCCTCCTAATCATCCCTATCCACTGAATTGACTCGGTATTACTGTCTTTACACTCCCCCTATAGCTACTGTGTGGAGAGCGTACTGGCGTCGTTGTCCTGTGACTGCCGTTGCATCATCCAAGTGAATGCTGCACACTGGTGGTGATGTGGAGAGACCCCCCCCCCTCATGACGCTGTGCAATCTGAAATCATAGAATTTGTTACGCATTGATTTTGTTTTAGTAAAAGCACATGAAGTAACTGTTCATACTGTGGATCAAATGTAATTTACTTAAAGGGTTAGTTCACCCAAATATGTGAATTCCAATATTTATCACGCTTTCTGAGGTTGTTCCAAATCCCTGAGACCTTAGCTAATCTTCAAAACACAAATTAAGTGATTTTAGATGAAATCCTGGAGTTCTCATCCTCCATATACAGCTATGTGACAAAACTAGATGAGAACTCCAGCATAGGAATGAAAAACATTGTCGTAGCATTCCATGTGATTTCAACTGTAATTACGTGAAGCTCCAAGAACACTTTTGTGTGCCAAAATAAAATTGTAAAAGCAAATGTATCAGCCTATATCTTCTGCATCAGGTCAATGTTCGCTTTTACTACAATCTATTAGTATCAGCAGTGCAACACGCAAGTGTTATATTGCCCGTAGTAAATAAGCACCCTGATCTGAAGTGGGTGAAATTGGCCTACATACTGTAGTTGTTTTTCAGTTTCTTTGTCACATACATTTTTTTTTTCACCGTGATTCGTATAATTACAGTTAAATGCCTTCAAATTATATGGAATGTATTGACAATGTTTTTAGTTGGACTTTGAACATCTCAGGACCATTAGTGTCTTTTGAAGGATGAGAGAGCTCTTGAATTTCACCCAAAAAATCTTCATTTGTGTTCTGATGATGAACAAATGCCCTAAGGGTTTGACAAAACATGATGGTGATTTATTAATACCAGAGTTTAAATTTATGAGTAAACCATTTTTTTTATATTAACATATCTTTTACTGACCTTCAAGTAAATGTTTTGGTTTAAGTGAAATTGTAAATTGTAATGTTATGATTTATTCAGTGCTGGTTGGTTTGATTCATGGCTTATAAAAAATTCATTTTTTAATTAATAAAAAGATCTATTACTTTACACTACCTGACAAAAGTCTTGTCGTCGATCCAAGTTGTAGGAGCAACAAATAATAACTTATCTTCTAGTTGATCATTTGGAAAATTGGCAGAAGGTTGATTTTTCAGATGAATCATCTGTTGAACTACCTCCCAATCATCACAAATACTGCAGAAGACCTATTGGAACCTGCATGGACCCAAGATTCTCACGAAAATCAGTCATGTTTGGTG
Organism: Danio aesculapii; assembly: GCF_903798145.1. Lineage (NCBI taxonomy): Eukaryota > Metazoa > Chordata > Actinopteri > Cypriniformes > Danionidae > Danio > Danio aesculapii. The sequence goes on from NC_079436.1 coordinate 28,605,288, forward strand.
AAGGTAAAAAATCATAGTTTGGGGTTACAGTCAGGGCGTGCGAGAGATCTGCAGAGTGGATAGCAACATCAACAGCCTGAGGTATCAAGACATTTGTGCTGCAAATTACAAACCACAGGAGAGAGCAAAATTTTGCAGCAGGATAACACTCTAGCTGCGTCTTAAATGGCACACTATACACTATGCACTCATGCACTATGTACTTATGCACTTACACACTCAACAGCATAGTATATGTAAGTAGTGTCGTCCCAAATGTAGCACTAATGTTTTTTTTACTAAGCGGAAATTCAAACTGTTTCCCTGATGACGTTTGGCGGTTGCCAAATCAGTGAAATAAATGACCAAACTATCAAATTATACTTGCCATGAGAAGTCAAGTTATTATTCATTGTTCCTAAAACTTGGAAAGGTAGTGTATATTCTGGATTAATGATACAGGGAATGTTATGGAATACTATGTTACATGGAAAACTATGTATAAACATCTGTGTTCAAAAACATCTACCACATCTACATTCAATATCATGCAATATTCATGCAACAGCCTTTAAATATTGTACATTGTAAATCATCAGGATAATGCATTTGCAAACATGGTGAATTATTTTATATTCTGACCCCCCAAAGTTGAGTTTACATTTCGACTTTATTTCAAATGGATAACCTGACCAGAGGTTGGAATATGCTAAGAGATGATCTGACTGCAGAATTCGTTTTGCAAAGCCAGAAGCACTTACTAGAAGAATCCAGTTGAGACTCCGGCTGAGGATTTGCTTGAATAGCATGATACCTCAGGCAAACAGGTAGAGAGACACCTGAGACAGGACAGGACGGAGCAGGAATAAAACCCTGATAAAGGTCTACCGCTACAGGGAAACACAGACTTCCTCTTTTTCACTGATCCACTGGGCTCCTTGTACTAAAGAAACAAGGGTTTCTGGAAGGCACAGCAGTGGGATGAAAGTAGCACATGGGTTCAAAGAGACCACGAGTGCTTATTCACATACTGAAATGGAACTGAATCTGAACTGAAAAATATACATCTTTTTGTACAACAGCATCTGTAGTGGTCCTTATGGATTTAATTAAATAACATGCTATGTATTATTAAGATTAGTTTAATAATTTTATTTAGATGTATAACAGTTTACATTGTGTTGAATTCCTACCAGAAGAAAGAGAAAATATAGAAATATAAAAAAGAAATGTTGTTGTTCCAAATGAAACATTAGAAACCCAAATAATTGCATAGTAATTCTAATGAAATTGGATTATTTTATTTGAAAAGACCTACTCTTCTCACCTCATAAACTAAATGCTGAGTAATTTACTAGGCTACACTGTGAAAAAAATCCTGGTTGCCTTATATTTTAAGCTGAATCAAATTAAAATTATGAGTCCATTGAACTTGTATTATGTTAAACTGACATAAAACAGCTTGTGTAACTTACACATTTAAGTTAGAACATTATTAACTTGGCTTAATAAGTTACAATGACCTAAAAACATACACTGTCAGAACTAATTGGTCATATTTTTCCTACAGTGTAGTTATATTTGTTCAACATTTGTTTTAATGTTCACTTATGTCTGGGCCCTGTGACAGTCTAAACTCAAGTCAGAAAGTTTGTTGAAAAATGTCTCTAAAGACCAATGTGAGTCAATGAAAATATAACAGGAATTAGTTTTCGCTGTCCTCTATTACTCAAAAACCTGCTTTTGTCCCCTTTCAGTGTTTTAAGCAAATGTTTTAAAGGCAAAAAAAGTTCAATCATTTCCCACCAGTCATATTTTTTTTTTTTTGAGTCTCTCTTGAAGCAGAGGGACGTGACTGCAGTGTTGTGGCGGTGTTTTATACATTCAAAGATTGCCAAGCAACAGGGAACATTAGAGTCCACTCACTTTTTTTTTTTTCTAGTTTTGGAAGCGTGTTTTACATTTTTAACAGTTATTATTATTATAACATAAACCATGAACTAAACCAGCAAGCTACAAGGTGAATAACAATATTACAACTTTGAATTTATGCCAAAAACCAAGATGTTGGTTGTAAACAGCATATATTTTTGTCAATAAATACACTCACCGGCCACTTTATTAGGTACACCTTACTAGTACCTGGTTGGACCCTATTTTTGCCATCAGATAGGCCTTAATCCTCCGTGGCATACATTCAACAAGGTACTGGAAATATTCCTCAGAGATTTTGGTCCATATTGAAATGATAGCATCACAGAGTTACTGCAGATTTGTCGCTTTCACATTCATGATGCGAATCTCGCTTTCCACCACATCCCAAAGTTGCTTTATTGGATTGAGATCTGGTGACTGTGGAGGCCATTTCAGTTCAGTGAACTCATTGTCATGTTCAAGAAACTAGTCTGTGATGATCCTCTGTTGCCTTTCTATCAGCTTGAACAAGTCTGGCCGTTCTCCTCTGACCTCTGGCATCAGTAAGGCATTTGTGCCCACAGAACTGGCGCTCACTGGATATTTTCTCTTTTTTTAGACCATTCTCTGTAAACCCTAGAGATGGTTGTGCGTGTAAATCCCAGTAGATCAGCAGATTCTGAAATACTTAGACCAGCCTGTCTGGCACCAACAAGCATTCCACATTCAAAGTCACTTAAATCACCTTTCCATTCTGATGCTCGGTTTGAACTACAGCAGGTCGTCTTGACCATGTCTACATGCCTTAACACATTGAGTTGCAGCCATGTGATAGAAATTTTCTGAATAGAAATTTGCATTAACGAGCAGTTGGACAGGTGTACTTATTAAAGTGTCCAGTGTGTGTGAGTTTATCTGTTCTTATGCTTCTTGGGAGTAAGTTTATTTGATGAGATTTGCTTTGTTTTGTTGATTTACTGGAAACGTATTTGCAAAAATATAAGTAACGCATAGTTCTTTAAATAACTGTTCCCAATAGGGTCCTCCTTCTTCTTTCATTTAAAAAAAAAAAAAAAAAACTATAATAAATTAATTAATTGATTTTAAATTAATAAGTAGTTTTAAATTTGATCTTGGCTTTTCTAAAATAATGATGTTGGTATAGTGGCTCTTTTTAAAATCTCCTAAAAGCACATAAATCTGTTGTAAAACTAATCCATATGCTGCTGGTTAACAAATACATAAAAAATGGATCAATGTGTTTATCAGTCTCTATTACTTTGTTTTTTATAAGGATCCTAAAACAACATTTTAATAATTTAAAGCACACTTTCCACCATAAAGAACCTCTTGCGCAATTTAAAGGTTCTATTGATCTTAAAAGTTCTTCTTGAAATCATAAATGCAAATAAAGAACCTTTATTTTAAAGAGCATAAACAGACATTTAATATCTGACTTCTAAAATCTGCCTGTACCTGTGTGACCTAATTTTCTGAGATGCAAACGATTCTTTTACTGTGGTTGATCAATTTGCTTGTTGTTTTTTTTTTTGTCTTTGAACTGTTTTGTAGATATTCTGTTGAATGGAGGAAGGATGCCGAAAACCACTTTACAATCGACCCTGTTGAAGGAACTCTGTCTATCAGTGAAGCCCTGGACCGTGAGAGTAATGCTGAACACAACGTCACTGTTGTAGCAACAAAAGTTAGTAAGTATGGTGGACTGTTTTATCCAGATCACAGATACCAACAGCACAGTAGATTTACATGATAATTATTGCAATAGGAGATTGAAATGAGGATGAGCGTTAGGCTGAAATCAGAAATACCACATCCCCATCTAGTGGAGAAAAAGGAAAATACAGCAGCTTCACTGATGTATGAGTAAATATAATTTTTCAAAATCATAAATAAATTAAAGCTTAGTTTAAATTAGGGAACTATCAAGAGATCAATTGATTAAGTATATATATATATATATATATATATATATATATATATATATATATATATATATATATATATATATATATATATATATATATAATCAAGCTAATTGGCTAATGAAAGGCTCATGCAACGAAAAAGTTTGCCTCAGATTTTCCTTAGCCCAAAGTCGAATTCTTCATTTTATCTCTTTCATCCATTTCAAGTATGAAACGTGTCTTAGTTTTTGTCATTTCGTCTGATCTGATTCATGGACAATGTCTTGTTTGATCTTTTTCAGACAATCCCCAGCTGTCCAGCAAAGTTACGGTCACCATCAAGGTGCTGGATGTAAACGAGTTTCCTCCAGAACTTGCCTTTGTGTACGAGACGTTTGTTTGTGAAAATGCGAAAGTAGGACAGGTACGTAGCCTATGCATGTGAATAAACTATACCTGAGATTCAGTTTGAGTTTACGGGTCTGTTTTCGGGTGCTGTTGTGAATTAATGTGAAAGAACTGTGCCTTGATCTTCTGCTTTCATGCTGAAAGAGAGCTACTCCCAGTACAACACTGCCTATCAGTGTCTCCCTATTCAGTCGTTCATAGCAGACGCCGCTCCCTTGCTTATATGCAGAAATGTGCAAAATACTGTAGATGACACAACAAAGACTTTTCTGAATTTATATAAGACAGGCGACAGATCAACACAGACTCTTGTAGACGGAATAAATTAATTATATATGCAAAAGCAATAATTCTTTAATTAAATCCCATCTAGAGTCAAATAAAATAATATCTGGAGGAATATTTAAACTGATAGTTTGAAATAAATTGTGTTTAAGCATTATTCTTTTCGGTAAGGATAAAATAAAAACAGTTGAAGGTGCAGTATGTAAGTTTGACATCCAGTGGTTGAACTAGGTATTGCATTCCGGGATCAAAACATGCAAGCGCATGTTGCCAGATTGAGGACCAATAAGAATGTCTGACTATCAAAACTAAACGCTGATTTGAACCGTGTTCTAAATAAAAGCAACGGCAAACGATAGAAGGAATATTTTCAAATTTAACGTTTTTTGTCCTAACCAATACCTAGAATTTATATTTTAGAAACGGCTTCTATTGCAGCTGAACAGAAAACTTGTTGACATGATCACCTCAGGTATACCTCATGTGCTTTATTCAGTGTTAAATGCCAACCATGTGAGTTTGATTGTCATTTTACATGAAATTTATTGCCATACTACTGAAAGCAGCAGATTGTTCAGATCTTGAAAATAAAATAAACCATTAGAAATTGAACTTTAGAACTGTAATATAATGCAAAACAATGCATTAGTGATTCAACATGTACATTTAATAATGTAAAGAGGTTTTATGTATTAATTAGATTATAAACATTATTGTTTGGTGAGTGACGAATGGCTTCTGAATGGCTTCTGAATGGCTGTATTTAAATTTCTGTCATGTTTCTTCTGGTGCAAACAGCAAATTGCTCATCAATGCAAATCTCGTCACATAGCGTGTTGTTTGGACACTGGGCAACAGTGTAACCTGCTAACTTGTTTACGTCTTTAATATTTATATTATTTGCTAAATAATAAGACGCTGAATTTGCATCTCATTTCGAAGTCTGCTACTGTACAGCGGAGGTCGTATTTCGGTCAGGAGCGCATGCTTTGAGAGCCTTTGTGAATGAATAAATTAAATAAGCGGTTTTCCAACAAGGAAACTCGGCGTGCTGAAATAGAATTGGCTAAACTGTCATTGGGTGGGTTAAAGGGACCAAAACAAAGACAGCCTTTCTGGCATATAACTCACATTTTCAAAGCGGGATATCTGATTTTAGCATTGTTTTTCAGATAAACAAGAATGTTCACTTGGCATGTTTCTTAAATATCTGCAAACATATTTTTATGCTTTAAAAGTGTCAAAAACTTACACACAGCACCTTTAAGGGCTACAGGAATAAAGTTGATTTGGAATTAACAAAAGTGCTTAACCTTAAGTGCTTAAATGTTTGTAAAAAAATAGAGTAATGATTTTTTACATTATTGTTGAACTATTTTACATTTTTCCTGAATTCATAATATAACATGAATATAAATTTGTAAAGGGGAACGCGGTGACGCATTAGGTTGTGCTGTCGCCTCACAGCAAGAAGGTCGCTGGTTTGAGTCTGTGTGGAGTTTGCATGTTCTCCCCGTGTTCGCGTGGGTTTCAAGTCCAAAGACATGTGGTACAGGTGAATTGGGTAAGCTAAAAGTTGTCCATAGTGTATGTGTGTGAATGAGTGTGTATGGATGTTTCCCAGTGATGGGTTGCAGCTGGAAGGGCATCTGCAGTGTAAAACAGATGCTGGATAAGTTGGTGGTTCATTCCGCTGTGACGACCCTAGATTAATAAAGGGACTAAGCCAAAAAGAAAATGAATGAATGAATGAATGAATGAATAAATTGAAAAACCTTTTTTTAAAGCTAAATAATCAGTCAGTCAAATTTACTGCTAAATGGGGGGGGGGGGGGGGGGGGTTTATCAACAGTGGTGGAAAGAGTTCTAAAGTACTCAAGAGTAGTAAGAATTACACTGTGAAAGGCTGATGCGTTTACATGTAATTTGTAGATGTGTGTAGACGTGACATTCTGGAGTGCATTTGGTTATTGCCCAGCAGGCACACAACATCATAAGACGTTAATATTTAAGTATAATGTAAAGTCTAAGTCTAAGTATAATGCTATTTTAATGTCTAATAACAATGTTAAATGATGTTGATATTTGGTTGATTTTAGGTTGGGTTAGAAACTGGCCAAAATTCAACGTCGAATCAACATCTTAAACCAACTTCATATTGATGTCAAATACTGATATTTATTTGTCAGGTATAACAGCCAAAATCCAACGTCTGATAGATATTGGGGTAACGTCCACACAACGTCAAGCTGTAACATCACTGGACGTTGATTTTTGGTTGATTTTAGGTTGCAGGTTGGGTTCTGATGTCAACCTAATTTTCATTTTCAAACAAAATGCAACATCCCCATGATGTTGGGGTATAACGCCAATCTGATGTCATATTGATGTCTTGTACCTGCTGGGTGTTTAAGGCCATTTCGGTCATCATAGAGTAAACATCCGTCATCTTCTCATAAGTGGCATGAATCTAAACAGTCTCTTGGTCAATGCCTGTAAGGATGTTGGACATCTTCTTTGACACTTTTAACTCTTCCCAAGAGTTTGCTGCACTTAGAAATCACCCATGTCTTGAGGTAGTTCATTATGATGCGATTTACCTTCTATGTGTGATTTGATTGGGCAGGAATTACAGGACTGATTTTTCTAATCCCTATATAGAAGAAAAAAATAAAGTAGTGACTGCAGGTTGAAGGAAAGTAGTGTAGTAAAAGTACTGATACTGCTCTAAACATGTACTCAAGGGAAAGTAAAAGTAGACATTTATAAAACTACGTAGGGAATTACAATTTCTGAGAAAAAAATTACTCAATTAGAGTAGTTTGAGTATTTGTAATTTGTTACTTTACACCTCTGATTATCAACAGTAAAACGATCTATTGTTCTAATATTCATGAGACTAATCAAAGATAAAAAGATTTATTTTTTTTTGCAGACTTAACATAAAGAGAATAGAACATTAAATATATTTTTTCTCTGCCCTGCTTATGCTGTCATTCTCTCATAATGCTTGACTTTGTCTTCACGCGTGTATGGAGTTGACAGCGCAGCAGTCATAAATGACGCCCCATGTGGTTGAGTCATAAAGACAGTAAAAAACCTCAAATGATCCCTTTGAGGTTTGATGAGTGGAGCGCGTCAGCTCTGTCAATCAAACAGACTATTGCTGTCGTTTGAACACTATAAGTGCATTTACAAAATCTGCATCTCTTTTCTGTGGTGTTTTATTCAGAGGACTGTTCTGTTTCTGTTCTCTAGGTGATTCAGATCATCAGTGCCACAGACAGAGACGTGCCTGCTGTTGAGCACCGCTTCTACTTTAAATCTTCACAGACCAGGAACAGAAACTTCACCATCAGGGACTATGGCAGTAAGTTGGAGAGTTGGATAGAAAATATATACTTGTACTGAATGACCTAATATTCAGATATGTTCACATATCTCTATTAAAGTATGTATACATTTACACTCACTGGCCACTTTATTACTTACACCTCTCCAACTGCTCGTTAACTTGAATCTCTAATCAACCAATCACATTGCAGCAACTAAATGCATTTATGCATGTAGACATGGTCAAGACAATCTGCTGCAGTTCAAACCGAGCATCAGAATGGGGAAGAAAGGTTACCTTGAACGTGGCATGGTTGTTGGTGCCAAACGGGCTGGTCTGAGTATTTCAGAAACTGCTGATCTACGGGGATTTTTCCACACACAACCATCTCTTGGGTTTACAGAGAATGGTCAGAAAAAGAGAAAATATCCAGTGAGCGGCGGTTCTGTGGGCGCAAATGCCTTGTTGATGCCAGAGGTCAGAGGAGAATGCACAACACACACATCTCTGAATGCACAACACACAAACATGGATGGGCTACAGCAGCAGAAGACCACACCGAGTGCCACTCCTGTCAGCTAGAAACAGGAAACTGAGGGTACAATTCACATAGGCTCACCAAAATTGGACAATAGAAGACTGGAAAAAATTTCCCTGGTCTGATGACTCTTGATTTCTGCTGTGACATTTGAATTTTAGGGTCAGACTCTGGCGTCAGCATCATGAAAGCATGGATCCATCCTGCTGACCATGTGCATCTCTTTATGACAACAGTGTACCCATCTTCTTATGGCTACTTCCAGTAGGATAACACGCCATGTCATAAAGCACAAATCATCTCAGACTGGTTTTTTGAACATGATAATGAGTTCACTGTACTCAAATGGCATCCACAGTCACCAGTTCTCAATCCAATAGAGCACCTTTGGGATGTGGTGGAACTAGAGATTCACATCATGTATGTGCAGCCAACAAATCTGCAGCAACTCTGTCTATGCCACGAAGGATTAAGGCAGTTCTGAAGGCTAAAGGGGGTTCAACCCGGTACTAATAAGGTGTACCTAATAAAGTGGCTGGTGAGTGTAGAATGTTTGGTTTGATTATTGTTTAGTGTGCATTTGCTATTGTAGTCTGGTTCATTTTAATAAATATGAATGCTTCTATCGGAAGGATTAAACAAGTGAGCTGAGACCTCTTAAAAGATGAGTCTAAATTAATTTCCAAATAAGCTCAACTGAAATATGAACACAACACAAACCAAAGAAATAGAAATGTCCCAAATCAGGAAATGATGTCACAATATGACAGGAACAAGATGAACATGGACACACCATGCACACTGAAGGAATCACACTCAAGTGATTCTATACCTTAGAGTTTATGCGTTTCTGCTGACCACAAAAGAAGAAATTTTGAATAATGCATGAAACCTGTAACCATTGACTTCCATTGTAGAAAAAAAAATACTATGGAAGATTACAAGTTTACAAAATTTTTCAGAATTATTTTTATTTTTATTTTTTGTCTTTATCAGAATGACAACTTTTCTGGTAATTATTATTATTTTGTATGTGTGTGTGTGTGTGAACTGTCCATTTAAGTAAATGAATCAAAGAACTTTATTCTTTAGTGTTTGTATTCTATAACTGTAATCTGAATACCTGGAGACAGCTTTTACAGAAATATGTTAACTGTAAATGAACTTACATAAGATCAGCTGGAATAAATAGGATAAAAGTCTTTTTTAGGTCATGTTGTTCTCATAATCAAAACATATACTGAATATAGCAGCATCTTCCAGGAGAAGAAGTAAGCTAGCCATACTAGTGACGTGAATAGTGTTCGCATCCCAAAGCAGCAGATCAGCGCGTGATCCATTTGTACAGACACCTCCAGCCTCTCTGCGCTCAGTCCCAGTGCTCTCAGCACATGAATATCATCAGCTGTGATTCACACAGACAGGGTCACTCAGGGCTACACAGCCAAACAGGCACAAGGTGTGCTTTAATGGCTCCTACCTTGTCAAGAAAAATCCCCCGGTTGGCCAGGCGTAACAAACCCCTTATGACGGGGTCAGTCGACCTTCCAGGCGAGGACAAGCGCATCTCGGTGCATTGACTCAGTGTTATGAGCGCCAAGCAAAGCCCTCACCGTCAGACCAGCAGGCACCTGCCCCGCTGTTTTCAAGCTCCGTTAAAAGTGTTTTCAATTTTCTCTGGGTCATGACAAACACTTGGCCAGACACTGGAAGCAAAGAGGGTGGTCTAAAGTAGGTGTGTATGATATTGATAAAAAAAAACATACCTATATATGTCTCAGTTTTTGTTAATGATAATTAAATGATATTTTGTTGTATGTTTTTGTGCTGCTACACTGGCTGGTTTATGGCTGTTACATAAAAATTAAATGATAATAAAACTTGCTGTTCTGTGGAATGTAGACTTGCATACTTGCAGTCCAAATTTTGGTTTCCCTGAGTGATTAGCATATACTGTACTATAGATACCTGCTGGTATACCGTACAGAAACACAAAGACACAGAACGCATGTGTATCTGCAGTCACCTGTCATCCTTTTGGTGTTTTCAAGCACAGCTTCGTTGCCGACTTCACTGCTATGTCTTTGATGTCTGTTTGGTCTGTGCAGGCCTAAAAGCAAGGTCAATCTACCAACTAACAAATATAAATTCTCAGTTCAGAAGATATTAAACTTATAGTTAAGACTGCAAACTTGAGTTATTGGCAGAAATACACCTACTGAGATAAAAACGCTCTTTGGCAGCCTGAAGTGTTGTGCATCCTACTTTTGTTTGGACTCCAGCTGTGTCAGAGGCTCTTCTCAGAAAGGTATATCATGCTTTTCCCAGGAGTAACTCATGTTAGCTTGTTATCCCCTTAACCAGAACCTCGTTTTTCTGTACTTATTTCCACTTCAAAGAGATCCATTTTCCTTCTAAATTCTGGAATTAGGCCAGTCGCTGTGCCGCATAAGTGGTTTGCAGATTCATAATATTCTATCATGGAGAAATGGCAGGTTATGATCCCTAAGAGCATAAATGTGATTATTACTGATTATCTACAGATGGAAATCATTTTTGGTCTCTACTGAATCTGCATTCTCCACGTTTTTCTACATGTGACTACTACCGTACGTTTTAAGTTGTTGGTTGCCCTTACGGATTGGGGAATGTCCATTCAAATGAACTGAAGTAATTCACCATATCATAAACAATATATATATATATATATATATATATATATATATATATATATATATATATATATATATATATATATATATATATATATATATATACGTTTGGCTTTGTGCTTTATATGCAAAGCATATGAATAATAATGTTAAGTTGCTTTTAAAAGTAATATATCACAATCTTGAGTCACTTAAATATGTAATTGAATGTTACTAAGTTACTATTTTTTAAGTAATGTTTTATTATTTTACCTTAATATTAATATATTACCACTAAAGATAAATTTACACAAACTTTGGTTATGGAGCAATTCCAGCGTTATGGATGTGACATTTGCAGTAAAAACTCAAAACGTAAATTCACAGAGAAAGTAATTTTATATTGAAGCATCTGTTTATATTTTCCAAAACAACTAACCACAGAGCCATGGGATCAGAAAAATATCAATCTGTAAACATTTTTATACAATAAATAAGGAAAATAAGCATGCGTTATGGATGTGACCAAAAAAGTCTGCAAGTTTACAGTATACAAAATAATTCTGTGAATTAAATCGCACAACGCAAAAAATATATGCTAATCAAAAGTATACAAGTTTCCCAGTGTTAAGTTGCGGCTGGAAGGGCATCCGCTGCGTAAAACATGTGCTGGATAAGTTGGCGGTTCATTCTGCTGTGGTGACCCCTGATTAATAAAGGGTTTAAGCCGAAAAGAAAATGAATGAATAAATGAATGAAAAGGATACAGGTTGGCTCACTATAGAACAAAAATGTTTGATTTGAATTTATTTTACAGTTTTGTATTTATGAAGGAAAAAACTTCGTTATGGATGTGACGTCTCTCCGTTATGCATGTGACAGATATGAAATTGCCCCTTGTGTGACCTTGGTAAATCAAATATAATTGTTTGAGAACATTGACAGAGGCATTTTTGAGAATTTTACAGTCCTGTAAAATACAAGCATACACAAAAAAACTTAGAAAGGGTTTCGCTATTTTGGTAAAAACGTAAAT
>NC_079436.1:28622357-28774857 GCF_903798145.1 Danio aesculapii
TAATAGGCTAATTAATATCAAGGAAAAACAGCATGTCAGTAATATCGGACTATTTTGGTAAAATAAAAAGTCACAGACACCAAACAAAACCAGGTAATTTGTAAGAGCTGTCGCAGAATTGTTGCCACAGCTTGACGAAATACAACCAGCACCTAAAAAAGCACCACAGGTGGCTAGATGAGGAGTGTCTTACTAAAAAGTCAACTAAAAGAACTGCCAGTGACACTCAATCTAGTAGCAAGCTATAGCAAAGTACAATTTCAGAGTTGTTTGCTAATATAAGTTAAAGGGCCCTATCAGACACCGGGCGCAAGGCGCGACGCAATTGTTTTTTGCTAGTTTTAGCTCGGCGCAAGAGTGTTTTTGATGTTTTGGGCCATGCTGTTTAAATACCGAATGCATTTGCGCTCATATGTGTGCCCATAGGCATTCTGATCTAAAAAGGGAGGCGTGTTGAGGCGCAATGCTAGCGCGTTGCTATTTTGAGGAACTTAAATAGATGGTTCAATAGGCCAGATCAAAGTTTAGATCAGCGCAGAGCACGTTAGTTGTGCTCCTCGCTTACACATTGCTTATTACACACAGGATGTATAGCAATACGCAAATATCTTTAAAAATGAAAAAAGATTAAAGTATTACAAAAATTATTGTTTTCTAGCCTACATAAATATAAAAACCATACTTTCATGCCTTCCTCATCTTGGGGGGCTTTTTCAGTTTATTCATAACAATTTGCTTTTGTATAATGTTATCATTAATAGCAGTATTATTTATTATATGCATATTTATATTTGTTTTATTAAAAACAAGCTTAGATTTGCCCACATCTCAGGTTTTAGACCATATGGGGCACAGCGTGTGTATTTGGATATAACTCAGTTTTTTGACCACACTTTGTGATTATTGTTCATTTCTTTGTTTGCTAGAAATTAGAACTGAATTTAGAAATAGTTTTGAAACAAATCTTTGCGCTTAACAAAAAAAATTAATTATGTATAGACTAATGGATATCTGTGCGTACAACACGTTTCTCTATCCACGAGAGTGAAAGCGAAAGTAAACAATGAGGAGGCTTGTCTCTCATTCAAGTGCTGTAGATGCTCTGTTTAACTGTTTTCTCTCTAGTGAAGTGTTCAGTTTTTCCACTTACAAAGTCCGCCATGTAAATAGCAAATGCGCTATGGCGCGGCGCAACTGGCTGTTAAAGGGAATGGAAGTTGAGACTCTGACTGGTTTTTTCTCAAAACACACCTATAACACTTTAAAAGGATAAGCTCAACCCTGTTAGACCATGCGCCATGGCGCAAAGTGGATTTTTCCATCCTTAAAATAGCAAAAGAGGATTCTGACCCGCCCTCAATACGCTTGCGCCCTGCGCTTTGGACTTTGAGCATGGATAGAGCCAAAATAGAACCCAATAACTTTTAAGTTCCTTTTTTTAACTAACACTCTCTGCATTTCAGCAGTAAGAAGCTACAATACAGATTATTGAGCTGAAGCTTGACTACAAAATTATATCGCAAATCAAATCAAAATTGCAATATCTGTCAAAAAAATAGCAATTAGATATTTCCCCAAATCACACAGCCCTATTAAGTATTCACCCTCATGTCGCTCAAATTCCCTGAGACCTTTGTTCATATTCAGAACACAAATTAAGATGTTTTGGGATGAAATCCTCATCCTCCATAGACAGCAATTGTCTGGAGACATTAGCCCCTTTCACACAGTGATTTCTGGAATGACTTTACCAGTAAATAAAAAAAAGGCCTGTTCACGCACACATTCCGGAAGGACAAGGCAAGGATGTTCCAGAATTTTTCCGGAAAAGATTCACACATCCATTCCAAAATATCAGTAAATTCTGACATCGTTAACCAGAAATGGCCTCTAAACAGTTGTGCTTGTATTTGTAAACATAATAAGGGTCAGGCTTTTGTTGATGGTTTTCACTTTTATTTAAAGGTTTAGCATGGTTGTTGCTGGATCAGATACGGTTGCTGCAGGAAGTTAACGAGAATTATTTATTGCATTTCCTATTTATTGTATTTTATTAACGTCTACCTCTACCCCAACCCTAAACCCAACCATCACAGTAATATAAAAACAGTAGTTGTACAGAGTATTATTTATATTATTTATTAAACTACCCAATAAATTCTATTTTATTAACACCTACCCCCACCCCAACCCTAAACCCAACCATCACAGTACTGTAAAATTATTAACTATTATTATACAGTGTAACAAAACTGATGCTATATTGGTGTGCGTATCCACAGCTGTATCCTATCTAGACTTTACCTTTTAGCATTCATGCAGCTGCTTTTGTCCCAGAGATATCCAAAGGCAGAAGCCCTGAGGGACACTTTTGCATGTCGAGATGTACATGCCAGCACCCACCGGAGCACTTCTTTATGTGCACGAGCATCATACAGCTGAATGCAGTGCTTGCAGGCAAACTCACGGCGGTTTATCATAAGCATTTTAGCGATAATTGTTTCCACAGTTAGCATTAATAATGACCATATCATATCTGACTAACAACTAGCAGCTAAATGTGTCTGGAAAAGTATTTAAAGGCTTTTATTTTTATAAGCAGCGCAGATGTGAATGCGTCTGAATGTTCTGATTAGCTGGAGTAGACATCTCATGTCAGTGCATTCTAAACGTGCACATGCTCTTACCGGCTATTTTCCTTCTACGTTCACACAGAGCAGCATTCCGGCAAATTACCGGTAATGTCACAACTTTTCTTTCCGGAAAATTGATGGAAAGAATTATTTTCAAAAAGGGCCTGTTCACACATGATCCCTTTTCTGGAAAATTGCCGCTAATTTTCCAGAAAAGTCTGTATGTGTGTGTGTCAGATGTGTAAAACATTGTCAAAGCATTCCATGTGACCTCAGTGATTCATACGATGCTCCAAGAACACTTTTGCATGAAAAAGTACCTGTAAAAATAACTTTGTTCACTTAATGTCTTCTGCATTACATCTGGGTGTTTATAACAGGAAATATGACACTTGCTTATTACGCTGCTGACACTAATAGCAATACACAGGACCTAAAACTACTGAACCTGGCAATGACCACCGATGATCAAACTTACCTGCCAATTTTTTTACCTGCCATGAAACTCAAAACAGTCACTAAACAGAAAAATGTGTCTGTCAACTGATAACTGGCACTAGTATGAATATTCGCAAATGCTTAGTTTTACTTGCATTTGGTTCTTACCGAGTGTTATTTTTAGGCCTTGGCAATACATCATACTGTACGTAGTAAACACGCACCCTGACCTCACACAGGAGAGAAGATATAGACAAACAAGTCATGTTTTTCACACAAAAGTGTTCTTGGAGTTTTATATGATTACAGTTGAACTGTTGAAGCCAGATAGATTGTTTTGACAAAATTTGTTGGTTTCTTTTCTGGATTTTAAACATCTTGAGACAGTTGCTGTCAATCTAGCATAGAGATTTCATCTAAATATCTTAATTTGTGTTTTGAAGTTTAACAAAAACCTTTCGGGAATTTGAACAATGTTATGATGAGTTGTTTTGGGCCCTCTGAAATTAGGCTTTGGAAAAAATAAATAATAATAATAATAATAATATTAATAGTGAAAATAAAAGGTTAATATGTGTTTAATGAGGTGCTGTGTTGTGAGGTACTCACACCCCTGATTGTGTGTTGAGGTCCAACATTGGTGCTATGTCCATGCATGTATGACATACCTTTTTTGATCAAATAACCTTATTTATGTAGCACTTTTACAGTATTCAAAGCAATTTAAAGCATAGTGTTAAACAGGACAATAACACAATCAATGTTGCAAACTTCACAAATCCAAATTGTACTGTAACTAGACAGTAGGATAAAAGGGTAATTATTCAGCTTAGTTTAGTTCAGTGTTTATTCAGTTCAGTTAAATAACTGAGTGTAAAGTTCATTTATTATAAAACAACTGCTAAGTGCCAATCAACAGTGCTCAGTAAATCAATATATTTAATTAATTTTAAGCCTCTGTTAAACTCATCTGAGCAAGCCAAAGGTGAAACTGGCAATGAACCCAACCTCCAATGGCTGACAAATGGAAAAAAGAACAGTCGGGTTATGTGTGAGCATTGAGAGACTCCTTCACTTGCATGATTTCCTCCTAAATAAGTTTTGTTTACTATCAATTTCCAATGTACAGTGTGAAAATTGATAAAAACATAGTAGTATGTTCTGCAAAAGGAAGTCAGTTGTACTGATTTAGAACTAATGTACGCTTTGTACACTTCTATAATATTTTCATCTGTAGATGAATTGTCTTTTTAACATTATTTGTTTTTCGTTGCAGTTATCATACTGCCATTTTATTTTTAAACTTCTAACATTCAAACTAAGGTTCTTAGTCTGAAATTCATTCAGTCAACTCAATTACCATAATAAAAGTCAGCCAAACATGCATGTCAAATGTTTTCAGGTAAAAAAAATAAACGCACCCTGACTAGTATCATAGTCTCATAGGCTGCATTTACACTGCATGGTTCAAGTGACCTAATTTCGATTCTTTCTCCCATGTGGCACAGATCGGATATGGCCTCTGTACGTATAAGCAGGAAAAAAATCACATGGATTCTGATGAACTCAAACCAGATTCAGGCCTTGTTCATATGTGGATATTTATTCGATAGGGATCCGTGCCCTTGTGTCTGCAGTATAAGCAGGTAGATTGGATTTTCACCTGTTAATGCAAGTCACGCGTCATTAAAAACCGTAGCGAATGACATCAACTCTGACACTTTCATTTCAGAACAGACTTCAGCAGAGTCCCAAACCTTAAATCTCATTTACTAGGACAACAAAATCTGTTATATTTTCATGCACCACAATTATTTAAGCATGTTAACGAGCGAGAGAGAAAGCGTAACATCCACCACATAAACAATAAAGGTTAAACTAAAACGGTTTGCATCACGTGCATAAATCACGCCATGAAAATGCCATTAAGATGCCTACTGGTTTAAAAAAGCCTAGATTAAAAGATGGCCAAATGAGAACTTTTCTGTCATAAACTGTAGTAAAACAACTTGACAAATAGAATTTTCAAAATATTAAACCCTGTAAACACATTAAAAACAGGAATGGAGAAATGAGCGCTCTTTTATTATCAGCAGTCAGTCAGCTCTTTTTTTTTTTACCTTGTCATTGCGTCTTTGCCATGTACAGTGTAAATGCAGTGGATACAGTGACCCCGGATACAGTGACAAAATCGGAATTGACCATCAAGATCTGCAGTGTAAATGCACCTATAGAGACCTAAAAATGTCATTGTGTTCTTCAGAAAAATAAGCAAAAGTGTGGGTCAGCAATGTAAATAACAGAATTCAGAAATGTCTCTGTTTAGTGCTCATAAAACAAAAGCCAATGAGGAAGAAATCACAGAAGAAAGCAAGTCAGACAGGTTTGGAATGACGTGAGCACAAGTAAATGTTGACATAATTGCAATTTCGGGGTGAACTGTCTGCTTAAACAAAGAAGTCGTCTGTGGCTCGGGAAAGACACTCTGATAAGGCTGGCTATGTGCCTTTCCTATACCTCATGCATATTTGACACTCTTCCGTTCGATATTTACGAACAAAAGCGGAACTGTATATTTTGCCAGCTGCATTTTAACATCTGTTTTATACTTCTCCTAATCAAAGAACCAAAAAAACCTTCTTTGATATAAAAAGTGCCTAATGAACTGTTTTGTCTTTCAACTGTGGATATTAATATTTGCAACGATCCAAGCAAGAGAAGTCTGCAACCTCTGTGAAAATGGAACGAGGTGAGAGTAAAAAAGGATAAAAATCACATTCAAAATCATGCCTCCCTGCCGGCTCACAATCCAAACATATTTACCAGCACTTAGCAGGACTTCTGCCAGGCCAGTGGCCAGGATGTTACAGTCAATGCTTTTCACTGATGCCCTGTAAACACATGTGTTTGGATGGCCCTTACCGACTGCCCCAAACTGTGCTGCTTGCTTCCCTCTCGGTGTACTGTCATCCGGGCCTCCGCCACGGGCTCCGAGAGCCTGCTGTCTTCCTGTCCAACTGTTGTGGTATCACTCTGACAGGCCCTACAAGCTATTCATCAGAGCTGTGATTCCAGAGATTCTCCGTCGGCCTGCAGAGTCATTTCAGTGTTCATTTCCACTGACGTTTTCTATCAGTCTCCCTGATAGGGGAGCTAATGAGACCTCTTTGTCAGAAGTTATCAGAAGACAATATGAAAGAATCTCTTATCTATTATTGAGTATATTGTATAATGGTGTCTATGGCAAATTCAAATCGAGACTTTGGACAATAAAGGTATGTTTGTGATAAATTCTCTTTGCTTTTTTACGCGATTTATAAGTCCTGTTTTTTATTACCCAGAGACATATGGAAAAGAAAGCGTTTTGTTCATAAACTACTATTACATTTATCAAAGAAATGCAAAGAATGTTCATTCAATCATTTTCCTTCAGCTTAGTCCCTTTATTCATCAGTGGTCCCCACAGTGAAATGAATCACCAACTTATCCAGCATATGTTTTACACAGCGGATGCCCTTCCAGCTGCAACCCAGTACTGGGAATCACCCATACACAATCATACACTACAGCCAATTTAGTTAATTCAAGTCATCTATATTGCATGTCTTTGGACTGTGGGGGAAACCTACGCCAACACAGGGCAACAGTGCTAACCACTGAGCCAACATGTCGCCCCCAAAGAATATTTAGATGGGAAATTCTGAAGTCGAAATCTGAAACTCCTTTTAAAATGCTTTTAATGGCACAGAAGCACTTTTTGGCTCATTATGCATGAAAAGTTTTGCATTTCAATGCATTCCAAAGTTCAGGTGTGCATGGGGAACTCTGACCTGCAAATTTGCATCACATTTGCAACAGAAGATCAAAATGTGACCTTTCTGTACAAAAATTTTGAAGAAATCATGTTTTTGTAGCAATGTTGCATCATCTTGCTTTGTTAAGCACTATTCGAACAAATTTTGAATGCTTAAAGTTTACTGTAATTGTGTCTTAATACTATTCTACGCATGCTCATTTCGAAAATGTACCCCTTTGTACATTTCTGGAGAGCACCAAATACATCTCAGGATCTATGTTTTTTTGCAGTTTTTGTTTTCGCAAATTCACCAGAGGCCCGTGTATGCTTTTTTGAGATCTCAAATTTTTCTCGCACTTGCCATTTGTGCCTGCCCGTCTCATGTAAATCCACCAGAGGCTGCTTTCATATGACTGACTGACTGACTGACCGATCGACTGACCGATCGACTGACCCACCCTCTTCCTTCCCTAACCCCAACCAATAATGTTTTCAAAAGCCCAGATTGACCTGCCCACCACCTTCTATAAACCCATCCGACAGTGTTTTTAAAAGCAATCCAGAAAAAGAAAAGCCCTGAAGGCAGCATGATTTTTACCACTTTTTTTATTGTACCGTATTTTCACCCTGTTATTTACTTGTTTATTTTATTTTTTGGCCTTTGTTTATGTCTTACCTGCTGGAACTGTTCTTGGCCAGACTCAAACCCGGTCGTCGTGGTCAACCTTCCCCCTGCGTCTCAAGTACGCCAACGTATGCGGCGAACTAACTGGACAAACTAGTAACATTGGATAAGCTATCCATACGGAGGTAAGTGCTCAGCTGGTAAGTGCAAAACGGCATCATACTGCCCCGTAGAGGTCGTTTTAAAGACTAAATGAAGCCATACGTTCTTCTGGCTACATAATTCATTATCTACAGAAATGTATAAAAGGCTACGTTTTCAAAATGAACAATGTTGACAATATTTATTTTTGACTTTGGACAATTTTGTCTTTTTTTTATTGTTTACACATCCAAGATTTCATTTACAGAATTATAGTGAAGTTTGTTAAGTTTGTTGTTTGGCTACTGTTAATATATAATCATAGTTTTAACTGCCATTTAAAAGTTTTGAGACCGTAATGATGCTCACAAATGCTGCACTTATTTGATCTAAAATACAATAAAGTACAGCAATATTGTAAAATAATATTACAATTTAAAATAACTTTAGTTTATTTTTATGATGACTATGCCTAATTTTCAGTATAATTACTCTACTTTAGTTTAATTCTAATACAGAATTTAATATTATTTATTAGTAGTTTATTCATTCATTCATTCATTCATTCATTTTCTTTCGGATTAGTCCCTTTATTCATCAGGAGTTGCCACAGCAGAATGAACCAGCAACCATCTTGCCGTGAGGCGACAGTGCTAACCACAGAGGCACCGTGTCGCCCCATTATTGGTTTGATTTAGAATTTATT
Source organism: Danio aesculapii (assembly GCF_903798145.1). Lineage (NCBI taxonomy): Eukaryota > Metazoa > Chordata > Actinopteri > Cypriniformes > Danionidae > Danio > Danio aesculapii. Next base: position 28,630,697 of record NC_079436.1, read on the forward strand.
CTAATATAATTATTTGAGGCTCAAACTTTTGTTCAAAAATGTTTTGTTCAGTTTTTACTTTAAATTTCGAGAATTACTTATCTTACCTATTTTATCTCTTTGACCTCAATTATTTGAACAGTAAATTGCATTAGAGTTAAAAATAATTAAAGGCAGAAATAATATTAAGTTTGGGTAAGCACTGGCTGTTACAATGTTCTATGCGAAATAGTCCTTGATTACATTTTATTTAGTGAATTTATATTTCAATTATTATGGCCTTAATTTGAATTATATGACCTTATTTATAACCTGCATGAGGAGAGTCAAAACAAGGAAATTGCGTTTCTCTTCTCTTCAGGCTGTACAGTATCTCATGTAATCCTGAGGTTGATCACAGATGGCATTGCTTTCAGAGAAACATTTTCACTTCTCAGTTCCTTCCGTTTTCATCATCAGTGATAATTTTTGTGCTTTAGCAGTCCAGAGAGGACATCTTATTCCGGCAAGTAGAGAAAGATGACTTACCTTCAGTTTTAGAAGCCGTTAATGCACTAAGAAATGTCAAGTAGATTCTAAATGTCAAGTTCTAAGTCTTATTGTAATGAGCCAGATTACAATGGACTTTAATGGTGCCGTAAAATTGTGCCCTTAATACAATAAAACAAGCACGATTTTAGCTTTTGAAAGGTTTTGCTCCAGGAAGGTCAAAAGTAATTGTCTTCTATCAACATCTTGTTGAACTGTCCATCTGCTAAGGTACTGATTATTGTCTTCATTTCAGAAATTAATTGTTGTAATATGCAGTTGCAACGCATTGTTTTTTGTGTTTTTTTCTTTTGTTTGTTTTTTGTATGTGTCTCCCTAAGGTTTCAAATTATAATATATATAAAAAAAGGAAACAACTTGACAATTCTCTGGATGTATTTATGGATTTAGTTACAGGTGCTGGTCATATAATTAGAATATCTTCAAAAAGTTGATTTATTTCACTAATTCCATTCAAGGCGTGACACATTCATTCCACACAGACTGATATATTTCAAGTGTTTATTTCTTTTAATTTTGATCATTTTGATGACTACTAATGAAAACCCCAAATTCACCATCTCAGAAAATGAGAATATTGTGAAAATGTTCAGTATTGAAGACACCTGGTGCCACACACTCATTAACTCAAAACACCTGCAAAGGCCTTTAAATGGTCTCTCAGTCTAGTTCTGGAGGCTACACAATCATCTGTATATGTTTGAGTAAATTTGTAATATTTGTTTGAATCGATAAAGGTCTGATAACAATTATTTGAAATTCCAAATTGTAACTTCATGCAATATACATAAAATATTTTTACAACATTTAAATATATACAGTTGAAGTTGAATTACAGTTGAATTATTAGCCCACCTTTGATTTTTTTTTTTTTTTTTTTTCCTTTTTTAAATATTTCCCAAATGATGTTGAACAGAGCAAGGACATTTTTACAGTATGTCTGATAATATTTTGTCTTCTGGAAAAAGTCTTATTTTTTTTTTATTTCGGCTAGAGTAAAAGTAGTTTTAAATTTTTTTTAAAAGCCATTTTAAGGTAAAAATTATAAACCCCTTTAAGCTATAAATTTTTTCAATATTCTACAGAACAAACCATCGTTATAAAATAACTTGCCTAATTACCCTAACCAGCCTAGTTAAGCCTTTAAATGTCACTTTAAGCTGTATGGAAGTGTCTTGAAAAATATCTAGTCAAATATTATTTACTGTCATCATGGCAAAGATAAAATAAATCAGTTTTTAGAAATGAGTTATTAAAACTGTTATGTTTAGAAATGTGTTGAAAAAAATCTTCTCTACGTTAAACAGAAATTGAGGTTCAAAATAAACATGGGGGCTAATAATTCTGACTTTAACTATATATATATATATTACAATATTTTAAAATAAAATATTATAGTTTACAGCATGGCAATTGATCAGAATAAAACAATATTTTTACTTTCTGTTATTGAAATCAGGTATATTCCACCAAATGCTGATTTTAAAACTTGTATGTGTATTATGTTGTCTAAAATTAATATAAGTACGCCTGAAAATATAGATATTTTTATTAATTTATTTATTTATTTATTTTTTTTATTTTGTCTTGGACATAAGGGCTGCCACATACAAAATATGTGATGGATACAAGGAAAAAAGGATACAAATAATTCAACACAGAGTCAAAGAAAAAAAGTGCTTCCAATGTCTGCAACACCATTAATTCACCACCTCCTTATAGCCTAGGACAGTCACTGATAAAGGAAATAAAATATTATTTATATTTATTCAGGTATATTTTCCTATATTTAATCAGGTTCAAATATGACACCTTTTAATTAAACAAATGCTCAAAATGACATAATTTGTTTGGGAGGGGGAGGATTTCATCAGCACTTTAAAAAACAAAAAACATAATTTTATTCAAATGTGATTTATAAATTGTTAAACCAGAGAAATTGAAAATTCATTTTGAAGTTTTTCTAATTATATTTGTTTTATTTTTGTTTACGTGTTTAAAAATATTACATTTTAATTTTATAAGCAAAATCATATGTTTATTCTTTAAATATTTGTAAACAATGCTTGTTTTAGAATTTAACCCTTTACTGCACGCATTATGATAAATCTATAAAAGAAAATATTTGACTGTTTTTCTTTTCTTAAAATGGCATAACTTGAAGTGCTGTAAAAAAAAAAAAAAAAAAAAAAAAAAACATTTTTTTTGAAAAAATTAATTTTTTTTAAGGTACTTTATGATATGTTGACATATGGCAACAACGTCCGACAGTGGATCTAACTTAGAAATTTCTAATTTAAAACTTTCCTTATAATGAATAATTTAGTTGTTTGAAATGATTTAATTGGTGTTACAGTATTATAAGCTTTAACACAGAACTTATAAATGACACCTTATACATACATTCCAACAACTCATATTACCACAGTTTTCATTTATTCCATTCTTTTTTGCTGAATATTATTAAAAACAAACATAATATTGTCATATAACATACAGTACATATAAGTATTTTCTCCAGTAAACATTATAACAAATAAATAACAAGTCTAATATATCCAGATGCACCAGAATAATGTAGCTACTAGCTAACAATATTTATATATTATACTATATACTATACTACACCTGTCTTATCTGCCTCTAAGCTAACTTACCTGAACTGTCTCTATCAAATGTCCAGTCTGCATCATTCTCATGGTCACTAAAACCCATCTCATTCTAACTTTCATCTGCAGGGAGAGCCAATAACCATAGCACATGGTGGTGCTCGCTAATACACTGTTCCCTGTATTCATATCTATTCAAAAGTAGTATTGACATTAAAACTAGATTTTATCCATAACGCAATTAACCATTAACATACAACTAATCAACATTATATTACTAGCTTTCATGTTGTAATTGTTACAACTTAAAAGTTCACAGCTGACCGTGCTAGCTAGCTAACCCATTGCAATAGTGCATATTCCACTATTGCACAGTGTTGCCATTTGGCAACATGTACATTTGATCGATTTACGAAAAAACTCATTTGATTAAAAAATGAGTTGTGAATATATCATCATAACTTACTGGAGGTGATGTTTCAGATTTTATTGTGTATCTGACATAATTTGATCCTTTGTTTTTATTGACGTTTACATTTGCATTTAGCAACTACTCACAGTAAACGCCAGTCTGTCAGAAATCGCGCCACAGAAAAACACTGCATGTCATGTGACTTAACCCAAGCACATCATTGGCTCTTCTCTTTCCAACAAAAAAATAAAATAATGTTGGTCTTAAAGAAACAGTGGCAGGGAAATGAACATAAGAATCATGTTGCCGTATGGTTACACCGTGCAGTAGAGGGTTAAGGGTGCTTTCACACCTAGACTTTTGTTTTACAATCTAGCGTGTTTCCCAAGTTAGCACGGTTCGTTTTGCATATGTGAATCCAACAATAGCTCGGATCCGCACCAAAACAATTGGTCTGAGATTGCCTGAATGAGGTGGTCTCGGCTGGATTGAAATGAACTTTGAAGCGGATTGATCATAGTGAGAATACGATCCAACGAACTAACCAACAGCTATATCACAGTGTATTATGGATCTGTAATAGGCATAAATGGCTATATGAAGAAATAATTATGAGTAGGGCGGGATGTCATTCCTACCAGTAAATGTGCGTTTCATGTTAAATATCACAGTGAAAGCATGCTGAACTATTAACGAGAGCTGTTTATTCATTAGGAAATTTGAGCGAACTGCAGTCTTGGTTTATCTACTATTTCTCTCTATAATGTAAAGCCTGTAATGCATAATTCTTTGTCTGTGGGTGTCACCATTTAAAAATTTGCTTTTAATGTCTTATTGCTCATCTTCATAAATTAAAATAAGGACACTTGACAGATGAGCGGGACTCTGAAAAATAAAACATGGAACTCTGTCCAATTTGAGGAGAGTTTACTTGCATGTAGCTTGTTTTAGCTATTTTGGTGCATTTAGAAAGTGTGCCATGTGAAAGCGAACTGCACCAAGAACAAAAAATAAACATTGTAACAATTTTAATCCCTGTTTCGGAACAAAATAATCAATCTACAGGTGTGAAATCACCCTAACACTTCAGATTTTTGGTGTTAGACAGTGTTTGGTGTTACACTCTTAGAATTTAAGATACGAGAGCTGTCACTGTGGAGGTAAATTTTCAATAGGTACACATTTGCAACTAAAGAGTCCATATTGGTACCTCAAATGTACATATTAGTAGCAAAAAATTACCAAAATTTACCTCTTGACAATTTTAGGTACTAATATGTAGCGTACCTTTGAGGTATATGGAGGTACAAATGCGTACCTTTTGTAACCTCTTCATCCCTACATTTCTGAAAGTGTATGAATGCTGGATGTTTGTTTTATTTGTTTGTTTATTAAAATGTATTATTTTATTGAAAATATTCTTGCAGAATGTGTATTGCTCATGTTCAGCATACTGGTGGCTTGACTATAGAGCAGTGCAAAATCACCAACCAGACACTTGACTGTGTCCTTTCTTTACCTGCCAAATAATTTATCCTTCACAAAACTCATAGATGTAGTTGCCTTAGACTTCAAAGCCTTGAACTTTTTTTTTTACTACTACATGCAGTTGAGGACACTGCATACTCAAGAAAGAAATCCCTTCTGTTCAATTTCATATAGCACCAAAACCACATCAAACATGTAAACAGCAGCTGAGTCAGACACTGCTTCAAACAAGAATGCAAAATCAAGCTCAACAGAAAGTCTGTTCTGAGATGAAATGCTTTCTGCTGAAGAAGCGCGAGGCTGCGTGCAGTTTGAAGAGGTCTTTGCTGATTGCTGACCTACACCAGAACACTGAACAGACCATCAACGCCTCTCTAATTAGAAGAATCATCTTACACAGGTTAGCCTGCAATGTCAACTTATGAGTCACTAGCAAAATTAATACTTAACGCAGCTGTTTTACTGGGGTTAATAACTATAACTATGGCCACAATCACAATAATACGCTTGTCAGTCCTGTGTCTGAGGCAATATTACTCCTGCATTCACACAATGTTTGGTTATTCATGGGAGTGAAAACTGTATTCTGTATCCAGTTTTTAGGACTGACAGTCGTGTTTTCAGCAAATCCCATGACGTGTAACTGAAAGCGTACTGGACTGGTTGTCTGTCATGTCGTAGTGTACATATGCATTTGGAGTTTTGTGGATTTTTCACAAGGTTTTGCTAGCTTACAGAGACAGAAACTTGAGTTGTATGTCATTTAAAGGTTCAGATTCAGTCACTGTCCTTCACCAGAGCTGCATCAGTTAGTAGTGCTCAGTGTGACATGCAGTAAATTCGCTGCTCTTTATTTTATGTCAGATTTTGTACTATTTTGTAGTTTTTAGTGTGGTTGTCTTATTTTAGTTAATGTCACACAAACAGCATGCAGGATGAACTTCAGTTGCATATTCAGACTGACTTGCTGCATCCCAATTCGTCTACTTTTACTATGTCATTTGAGAAGCCCCTGTTTGCAGCCTGCAGATCCAGGCGGTGCAGCATCTGGGGCGGGGCTGCACATGCAGCCACGCCTACCTGTAATTTCATTGGTTAGTGGAAACGAAAATAGCGTCGACGCAATAACATCATGTCAATAAACAGGAAATTAATTTAGAGCTTCTTGAATATTGTTAGCTGAACGGGACTCTGAAAAATAAACTGTGCAACTCTGTCCAATGTAAGGAGAGTTTACTTGTATGTGACTTGTTTTAGCTATTTTGGTGCATTTAGAAAGTGTGCCGTGTGAAAGTAAACCGCACCAAGAACAAAAATAAACATTGTAACAATTTTAATCCCTGTTTCGGAACAAAACAATCAATGTACAGGTGTGAAAGCACCCTAACACGTCAGATTTTGGTGTTAGGACAGTGTTTGGTGTTACACTCTTAGAATTTAAGATACGAGAGCTCTCACTCTAGAGGTACTTTCTTAAAAGGTACACATTTGTAACTAAAGGGTCCATATTGGTACCTCAAATGTACATATTAGTACCAAAATGTAGTGGAAACGAAATAGCGTCGACGCCATTACGCCCCATTTACACGGGGCTTCAGTGTCAACGCTTGACAGAGGGCATGTCTGAAGTTGGGGCTGACGCGATCGTCATAGCAATGTCAGCCACTTGAAAAGTTGAGCAAGTCCCAACTTCTGCAGCGAGCAACGCCTCTGAAGCGGCGCCGACGGATCCACAATGCAGTTCGGCAACGCCTGACGTCACCCATTCAAAGTGAATGGGAGGCGTTGAAGCTGACACCTCGTGTAAATGGGGCGTTACACCGTGTCAGTAAAGAGCAAATGAATTTAGAGCTTCTTGAATATTGGTTTCATTGTTAATAAAATACAGAAAAGTGGTCATTCTTGCTGAGTGTTTTTATGTTACTTGCATAAATTCAAATTTTAATCGATAAAGAAAACTGTAAAATTCATAGTAGTATTTCTCCTGCAATAAAAATATATGTTGGATCCCAAAAAAATTACACTTACAGAAACTAACAAGTTTACCAAAATTGCAAGTGTTAGTGACCTTTTTTTTAATTATATTATTAAGGGAGAGTCCAAATTTGCGAACATAAAACCAACTTTACCTCAATAAGATAAACCTGGAAAACGCCAACTAACACAGCAAACATTCATTTTTTACAAGGCTTTAAAACTTCATATCTCTTAAAAAAAACACAACTAAAGAATAAAGGATTTAAATAAAAAAAATTACACATAATACATAGCTTTTGACATGTACTGCACTGTAATTTAACAATTTACACATGACATAAGATGTGTACTTCCTATGTGATGAAAACCGGAAATGAAAGCAAACATTTCGTCAACATAATTGGTGGAGCATCATGTTCAGTCCCGGCCAATATAACTTATGCGCTTACACTACCTGACAAAAGACTTTTCATCAATCCCAGTTGTAAGAGCAACAAATAATAACTTGACTTCTAGTTGATCACTTGGAAAAGTGGCAGAAGGTACCCACATAGCAAATGTTTTCTGGCCCAGCTCCGGGCCACACAATATAATTTCCCTCGACCCAAATACCGCGAAGAATGACATAATGTACCTGAAGTGGCCCATAACTGGATTAAAGACAAGGGTCACATATGGGCCATAACTGACCCGAATCTTTATTATTGGTACCGATTCTCAGCTATAAGTTAACCATATCAACACCACCCTTTGACCAGAAACCCCAAAAACTGAGCCATGACCCAGCCTAATGTTACCTAAACAATGTGAACAATTGCTACACTGATCTGGGCCACACACTTCCCATCCACAACTGGCCCAAATGTAGTTTGCCATCATGCATGCAGTGCCATCATTGCCATGCATGGCCCACATTCGGCAACATGCCAGCAGTGCCATAATGAGGCCACATTTAGGCCAAGTCCGATTGCTATGTGTACAGTATCACAAATACTGCAGCCTATTGGAACCTTCATGGACCCAATATTCTAACAGAAATGAGTCAAGTTTGGTGAAGGAAAAGTTATGGTTTGGGGTTACATTTAGTATGGTGGCGTATCTGCAGAGTGGATGGCAACATCAACAGCCTGAGGACTCAAGACATTTGTGCTGCCCATTACATTAAAAACCACAGAAGAGGGCAAATTCTTCAGCAGGATAGCGCTTCTTCTCATACTTCAGCCTCCACATCAAAGTTCCTGAAAGCAAAGAAGGTCAAGGTGCTCCAGGATTGGCCAGCCCAGTCACCAGACATGAACATTATTGAACGCTTTCTTTGCCATTCCAGATGACTTTAATAAGTTATTTGAGTCATTGCAGAGATGTATGGATGCAGTCCTCCGAGCTTACGTGAGTAATACACAATATTAATTATTTTTCCTCTGCACCATGACTTTATAATCTGTACTGTACTTTATTTCTGTTAAGTGACAAGACTTTTTTCTAAACAAAGTCAGATCTTAATGTCCTAATTAAATCATAAATATTTAAGACACGATCATGTTTTATTTTGGAAAAAATAAGCATAATCTAGAGGCCTTTGCCTTCCTTATAAGCCAAGTTCAAGTTAAGTTATTATTTGCTGTTCCTAAAATTTGGAAAGGTAACAAGACTTTTGTCAGGTAGTGTAAGTCTTGAAAAAATGCAAATAGAAATACAGAAATACATTGCTATTTAACGTATTGCATTGCCATTTTGCACATTAGATTTCAAAATGAATTATGCTACTTATATGCTTCCATAGTTTAAAAATCCTACTAAATGATTCATTCTCATATAGCACTGCTCCATTCTTGACTGAACAACTCAATGTATCAATCATCCAGTAGGCTTCTAGTTTATTCATAGAATTGTTGATATCTAACCTAAACTGAGGAAAAACTCAGAAGTGATAAGATCCGCGGAGCTTAAGTGTACAGAGGATTTGAGTGAGGTCTGAAAAACAAAATGAAGAATTCAGAATTTTCATATTGTATTGTCAAGTTTTTGATATAAAGTGACACTTTTGTTAATAAAACAAAACTATTTGTAGATCATACATTTTATGTCCGCCTCTACAAATCTTCCTTGCTACAGTAGCTAGTGCTAAATTTGACTCTACTAAATAACCTTTTTTTTAAATCTTCTGTGTGGAAAAAGACCATCGCAGAGCTTTAGATCATCATGAAGGAAAGTAAAGAATGACAGCATTTTACTTTTGTTGTGCAAACTATTCTTTTAAGTAATATATAGGTCACGTTAATAAAAATGAGAGACACTTGTCATGCATCACGTGGGTGTTTTGGAAGCTATATTTTCCTTCCCTTCTCCATAACAAGGCCCCAATTCCCTTTTCCGCACTACAAATGCATTGTTTTCTGCAAGCCTTATGAATTCTAAGGAAACTATTCAGTCTCTGCTGAATCACACTCACATGCTTTGCTCTAAATATGTCACTAAAAAGTTTCTTCCCCCAACCATTCGGGATTCGGAGGTAAGCCTCTCTTGTCATTGCGCTCTCTCTTCCCCCACAGAAAAAAAAATGCGTTCTCAATATACTGACACACCATGAGTCTGCATGAGGACAGTTTTCAACATGGTGTTGAATAGCTTTTGTATTTAATTCCTATCCAAGCCTGCACTGTTCTGAATGCACAGCAGCAGTTGTTTGTGAGCTGTTTCAGACATTCATAATCCAAGATATTTAATGAAATAACATGGCTGCTGTAAAATCGTTCATGAAATATGAACGATTGGAGATGACACCAGTAGGTGTGAATGTTGATAATGCAGAGATTCTAACACATGAAGGTATTTTGACAACTGTAGATTTGCTGGTAGGGTGTTGATTGAGTACAGTTCACATCATTGCCAGCTTCATACCTATAATATGATACAAGGGCATATGTTTGTAGCCGATCAAAATCCAATGCAGATTCTTGATGTGAGTGAAGTTACTTTCTGATTGGCTAGTTTGATCTTCAGAAAGTTTGACAATGTATACTTTTGATACAATGTATAAGTATACAATGATACAATGTATACTTTTACTCTACTTGCACTACATTTTTGGGCAAGTAATGGTACTTTTACTTGAGTATGATTTTTTAGTACTCTTTCCACCACTGGTGTTCACACACAACACTTCTGGTGCTCTTGGGGTATGGGTAAGGTTAAGGTCAGGTCTGGTGGTATGGGTAGGTTTAAGGTTGGGTTAAGGTAAGTGCTGGGTCAACAGGGTTAATTACAGTGATCCCAAAATCAGAAAAGAAAACATGTTGTGAGTAGCAGTTATGTGGGCAAAACATCTCTTGATGATGCTGGTTTGAGCAACAGTAACTCAAATAACCACTAACTATGACCAATGTCTGCAGAAAAAAGTCCCGAACCATGCAAGCCAGTGGCGAGGAACAAACTTCACCAATTGGCGAAAGTGAAGGAAAAAAAACTTTGAGAGAAACTATTTCTCCTATGGCCAAACGTCTTGTGCAGAGCTGTAGTCTAGGCGCCGGTGGCTGGAGAATGTTGGACATCAGCGAAGTCTTAAAAAATTAGTATTATTTTTTAAAATCAGGATCCTATATTATTTCACTTTAATGTGATGAAAATAAGGCATTTCAGTAAGTAACAAAAATAATAGCCTTTCATTAAAACTGGGTAGTTAGTCAAAATGAAATCACAAATGCAATTGATTATACCTGTCATTGTCATGCACATCAATTCAGGGAAACGCAGTTGTGTGATCAGTTGCAAATCTCCTCCGAAGGCCAGAGAGGGTTCTCGTGTGGAAAGTCCAAACATGAAGAAATCCAGGAAATCCTCATAACTTTGAATTATAAACAAGATTAAAGGTCCTGTGAGGTGCTTGTAAATTTGCATTTTGTATTTGTTTGACGTAGTCCCAACTGAAAATTAAAGAGCGGGTGGGACATAGGGTAGCTCCTTCCCTTTTAAAATAGCCAATAGTGTTGCATTTTTATCACAACTCTGTCATTGAGAGTGGTTGAGATCAAGCACATCAAATGAAAAGGAAATGAAAAGTGTCTTGAAAGGGGAGGGGCATGTCAGATAATACAGAACATTTGATTGGTCAAGATTTCATGAGGTCACTTGAAAAAAAATAACTAGGCGGTAGTGACAAACTGCAATCTTTGGATATTTATACAGTTTTATATTTTCTAAAAGCAAATTTTGTTTTGGAGCACCCTAGCAAATAAACATTCTTAAACTATCAGACTGAAATAAGATGGCATCTTAAAATCTTTGTTTTAGTTTCGCAGGACCTTTAAGTACTTTATTTGATCAGTGTGACTAATATACACACAACTATGGAATCATCTCAAACTCTCAACTGAAGTTATAAAGTGAGCGGAGAGTAATAGCATGTCATTAAGTGTACTATTTTCATGTGCAGCATTTAATACACAGAACCAAGTTTATTGAGAAGCTAAGCAAACAGCTGCACAAAATATGAACAATTATCTTGATTTCATTATTGTTTGATTAAATAATTTTTGGTTTTAAATGCGATATTTAATAGCTTGTCAGTGTATTATAACTTTGAGTAGAAAATGCTGCTCCAAATGAAAGCACGTTATAGAACCATTTTTTGCTGACAAAAAGCATGAAAATTGTCTTCAATTATTCACCCAACCCTACTTTTCATTCCCATTCAAGTAAAATTACAGAACCAAAAGACAGGACGCTGTTGAAAATCCTTGAATAAGAAAAAGGCAGATGCATTTAGAGGTCTTTCCATCTAAACTCTTAATTTATCACATTAACCTCCAGAGGTTTCCTCAGCAATTGTGATATGAACACTAAGGTTGCCATCAATTTAAATCCATCAGTAGGTTCTCTTACACTGTTTTTTTTTTTTTCATGCCAGTAACTTAATCCAAAGTCTTCCAGGCTCCTTTTACTACTATGTTTGACGGTCAAAGTAATAGCTTGCTGGCAGCTAATAAACACCTCAGGCTGACATTAGAAAGTAAGACTGCTATTACAATACATGCAGACAGTTCAGAATCGACTATTTAGACAACTCCAATGATCAAACGTTTTAATCTTTGAAACTCTGCAGACCTTTTCACATTTACAAACAGCTGCGTTACACACTACATGAAAGATAGCATCCGAAAAAGCATAAAAGGGGCACTTTAGAGAAAAACACTTTTGGTTCAGTGTTGATGAAGTGGTAAGAGCTGTGGACCTTTGGGTGTATATTAGAAAACGAGGTTGAGTAAATACGCTTTATTATAGTCAGAAACTAGTACCATTGCCTCAGAGTGATATTACTGTATTAAATCACTGTATTGTTTTACTGGTGCATACAGCAATATAAATTGACTCAATAGCAACAAACAAAGCATGTCTGCTTCATTGTATCAGAACAAAAAAGTCTTTCTAAACCTGACAAAAGGGGGCTGCTTGTTAGTGTTGAAAGGCACACCATGACTTTTTTTTATTTTTATATATATGGGCTTGTATTTTTACCTTCATACAGTGATGCCTTTTTGTTAGTAAGTGAAAAGCTTTTTTTCTCCCCCGCTGAGAGAGTGTTATTTCGCTTTACAAGAAGAACCAATCGGAGAGAGCAGATAGGCAGCTTCATTTTGAAGCCTCTGTTCTTTACTGAAATTAATATTGATTCCTGTATCATAGCGCAACAGTTTCATTTAAGTGATGGAAGCGTAATACTCCATCTCCACCTAGTTGCTGCCAAGCACTTCAGTTCGTGATTCATACTCTCTTACCCCCACTTAGGATACTGACAATAAAAATGAATTTCTCAGTAATTGGATGGGTACCGTCTTGTCTTCATATCTGCTTTAAATTTGGTGGAGAAAAACACAAGTAAAATCGTTTCAGATCATTGTAAAATGACAGGTGTGTGTTGGTATTTTTGGAAGATGCATTTCCAAAATACATGGTCGCAATGTGTAGTTATTTAGCATGTATTGATCATAGAATTGAGTCAAACAAACATGGTCAGCTTAACTCTTTAACTGACTGCTCTAACAAATGGTTGACCATATTTTGACTGTTTTATTTAATGACTGTTAATTAATTTAAAGAATGACTATTAATTAACAAAAAAAAAACAACAACAAGAAAACATGTTAAATGAGAATCTGAAATATTTTATGACATCAAAAAATAAAGATGATTTAGTATTAAAATTTTTTTATTTTGATTGTTTTAAAATAAATTGGTCTTACGCTTCATATTTTCAGATTTTTTATAGGATATGTATTAATTCTGGTACTTTTACTATAAACCGATTTATCAATCAATTGGTAGAGTTGGATATTTTAGTAATTATGGGATGTGTTGAAAAAATGCATTGAGCGTTAACTAGCAACATTAGGAGTTAAGAAATGCAATCCAAAAGGTTTTTCTCTGTGGGGCAGTTAAACAAGGCGGGGAAAGTTTTTATGTCTTTATCGAACACAAAGTGTTAAAATGCGAGTAAATCCCTTGACTATTGACTTCTTCAACAGCTAACTGGAGTCAGGAGTCAGCTAACCTCAAATCCAATCAATAAGATAGGAGATGTTGGTGTCTTGCTTAGAACAAAAGAAAAGTGAGATCACTTAAGATTAAAGTAGCTCTAAAAGGCTTGATGTTCACCATAAGACAAATCTCTAAATGCACAAAATTCCGTTCTGTTGCTAGTTTGGTCCCATAAAGTTCACAGTAAAGAGTGCTCAGTCTGTCTTTGACGCTTAAATAAATTAACACATTTTTTATTTATATTTTTTTACAGCAGTTGGTTTTGCAGGATCACAATCTACTGAGTATTGAAGGTCCTGTCTTATGTGATTATGCTCACCCAAATCTGTAAACAAGGCAATTTTGTGAGTGAATTAGCAGGTGCCTGCTGAATCATGGTTATTTTATTACAATTTTCATTCATTCATTCATTTTCTTTTCAGTTTAGTGCCTTTATTATTCAGGGGTTGCCACAGCAGAATGAATCGCCAACTTCCAGCATATTTTTTATGCAGCGGATGCCCTTCCAGCCTCAACCAATCACTGGGAAACATCCATACACACTCATTCACACACATACACGATGGACAATTTTAGCTTTAGCTTACCCAATTCACTTATAGTGCAGGTCTGTGGACTGTGGGGGAAACTGGAGCACCTGGAGAAACACAGTGACAGAGCATGCAAACTTTACAGAAAAATACCAGCTGACCCAGCAGAGACTCAAACCAGCAACCATCTTGCTTCTTGCTGTGAGGCGACCACAACTGCACCACCGGGCCACCTTTATTATAATTTTATCATATATTTTAGATGAGAACATGGCCGCATCTGGTAATTAGTCTGAAAGAACTTAGACTTAGTAACTATGAAATTAGTGAGAACTTTTTTTTGGGAAACTTTGATTAACTGAATGCTTTTTGAGTTCTCTTAAAGCAGGGGTGGCCAACCCTGTTCCTGGAGATCTACCTTCCTGCAGATTTCAGTTGTAACCCATATCAAACACACCTACCTGTATTTATTAAGTGCTGTTCAGGTCTAAATCAATTGCTTCAGGTGTGTTTGTTCAAGGTTGGAGCTGAAATCTGCAGGATCTCCAGGAACAGGGTTGAGCACCCCTGCCTTAAAGGGATTTCATTAAAACTTTATTTCTTTTTTTTAAACACAAAAGAAGATATTTTGGAAAATGTTTATTGCTGGCACCCATTGACTTCCATAGTAGAAAAAAAACATTATTGAACTCAAAATATCTATCTCTATTATATGTTCAACAGAAGAAAGAAACTCAAATAGGTTTTGAATGAGTGAAGGGTGACCAAATGATTTTGGGTGAACCTTCCTTTAACTGAGACTTCAATATCTGTAGATGAATAAGAGGCTGCTGTATCAGTTGCAATATTGAGGTGTTCAGCTTTATTTTGACTTTAGAATATAAACATAATACCACACAAAACCACTATTTATAGTTTTTATTGGATTGTCTCTTAAATGAACGAAACCGATCTTCATTTTGACTGTCTTATTTTGTGACTATATCAGATTTTCCCAAACGCTAAAATAATGCTTAATCTTAAAGTCCCCATGAACCGGAAGCTGTGACTGTTATTTTTTTGTATTTTAGTAACAGAGTTACTATAGAAACAGAATATTAAATGGCAAAGCAGTGGGCATGGCTTGTTTTTTCTACTGCGAGTTGATTGGAAGTAGTAAAGTAGGGATTTCATTTAGAAAGATTGGGGAAAGTGTTTTGGGAGAGTTAGTACACTCTAACAGACACCTCTTCCTCACAATTTCTGTTTGTTGTCAAAACTGACAGTTGGAGCAGCATTATTAAATATGCTTGCCATGGCCATTTGCTAAAGTATAGGTAATCTGATAATGTAACCGACAACAACCCCCCCCCCCCTCCCAAAAAAAGGGCAAACTTTTTTCAAAATAACATGCGCAGATGAATTGTTCTCCACAAAGCTATCAATGTGAGCTAACCAAGTCATATGGTTAGTTTTGATTTCTTGGGGATTTATTTGATTTATTTAAAGCAGGATTATATGGGACATTCAGTTGTCTGTTGGTTAGACATGTGACGTGTCTCTGTACTCTGGGTTTAAAGAGGGGTTTATAATGGCAGTATCCTGGGTTTGTGTAAAAAGCTTTTATGAAGAGAGAAATTTTTTTATGAAAATCTGGTGCATGCTACTGTAGCATCTCTGTCAATGATTTGACAAAAAAAAATTGGGATTTAATGATTCACCGTGAGTCGGTTGAAAATCAATTCAAATATGTGCCAATTCAAACCTGTATAAATGTTGAATGAATCGCGATACATGTTTTGAACAAAGGGGGTGCTGTGTTTACCTCGCTTTCAGTGTTGCCAATTTAGCGAATTTGTCGCTAGATTTAGCGACTTTTCAGACCCCCCTAGTGACAAATTAAAAAAAAACAGCCACCCCAGTCCTCGTAGTCTCTCCCACCTGCAGCCTGACAGCAGATCACCCCTCTGCGTACCGACGGCAAATGATTTAGCACCGACAGTGTGAAGGTATTTCCCTTGTACCCTTAAACCGACCTGCTACTCCTATATTTTAACAATTTAATTTGACCGTTTATTCTTTTCTTGTTCACAATCACAGATATTTTAAGTGAGAGTTTTGGAACTACTGCAAATTTACTACACATCTATAATGATATACTTCATTCAAACAGCAATAAATTTAGTTAAATTGACATGCTTACATAAAGCGTAGTGCAAACATAAATACCCCTTTATTGACCATAGGCTGTTAAACAAACAGAAATGGTAGAACGTGATGATGTCAGTAATATGCAAATGAACATATGTCGTAATCTAGCTTAGCGCCTTTTCATCGAAAATAGTTGGCAACAGTGCTCGATTTACCTGCACATCAGCGGCGAGTAAGAGGTGGAGCGGCAGACTAAAATGACAGCGGTGAAGTGCGCCAAACTAACAAAAATGTGTGCAAATACTGCAAAAAGACAGTTACTTACACTAACAGAACAACGAATATGATGCAGCACAGTGAAAAACTACTGTCACAGACATCTATACGCAAAAAGCTATTAATAGGCCAAACCACGCTGACCAGAGGATTGGCATCTCTACTTGCTCTGACGAGTGCTATGGAGATCACACAGTGTATCAGTGTTTTCGTACCAAAAGCGTGAAGATGTTTTTCAGACTGAAAGCTTATATCGTATATTATAATCAGTATTTTATGCCCGTGGCCAGTCCCCTGGAGCAGAGGGCCTATTGACCACCTTTGTACACACTGCTCCCTGGTTGAGGAAAGGCTTTCCTCTTCACACCATCTCAGTTTCTAGTGAAAGAGTTTTTTCATCAGCAGAGGACATTGTAAATGTGCAAAGATCTCAGCTTATGCCAGAAAACAGAGATATTCTGATATTTCTTTTAAAAATATGTCAAATACCAGCACAGTCGCTTGTTTTATTAAAGAACCTTCTTTAATGGGCGACGCAGTGGTGCAGTAGGTAGTGCTGTCGCCTCACAGCAGTTGGCGTTTTTGTGTGGAGTTTGCATGTTCTCCCTGCATTCGCGTGGGTTTCCTCCGGGTGCTCCTGTTTCCCCCACAGTCCAAAGACATGCGGTATAAGTGAATTGGGAAGGCTAAATTGTCCATAGTGTATGAGTGTGAATGAGTGTGTGGATGTTTCCCAGAGATGGGTTGCGGCTGGAAGGGCATCCGCTGCGTAAAACATGTGCTGGATAAGTTGGCAGTTCATTCCGCTGTGGCGACCCCAGATTAATAAAGGGACTAAGCCGAAAATAAAATGAATGAATAAATAAATGAACGAATAAACCTTCTTTAATGTGTATTGTTCATTTTTGACATTGAATTTGTTTTAAATTTGTAATTTAGCTGCACATTCAAAGTTTTAGATTGTTTATATTAAAGAGTCTTATTTAGTTTATATTATTCACTTTTTCTCTTTAGTTTGCAGAAAATATTTTATTTTCTTAAAAAATTGTGCAGCATTTGAGGAAAAAATGAAAGTGCTCTTGTTAGTATTGTGAATCGTATCAAATCGTGAGTCAGGTGAATTGTTACATCCCTACAAAAGAAAGCATAGAAATAAAATAATGACATCACTGCTATTGGATTTTTCTTTGGTGGACATTTCTGTGCACAGATAAAAACATGGGTTTCTTGGGAAAAGATGAGGGTGGCTTTACTGCCTGAGGGTCTTGGCATCTTGCTTTCGTTGAGAAAAAAAATTGTAATTCCCAAGTTTATCGGGGCAGTTTGCAGGAGAATGTAAGGCCATTTATCCACCAGTTTAGGCTCAATAAAAGTTGATGTGATGCAACAGGACTGTGACTCAAAAAAGTGGAGTAAATCAACAACAGAACATCTTCAATAGAGAGAAATCCTCCATCGCCAGGCTGAGATGCGTCGACATGACCTCGACAGAACAATACTCACCACACAAGCCAAGAAGCCTGCTGAACTGCAACGGTTTTGTAGACAAGAATGGAGTTTTTTTCTTTCTTTCTTTTCTGACTGCTGTGCAGGCTGGAGCTGCAATTACAGAAGAGACTGCTGCCAAATTAGAGTCAATCAGTCCAGTAAATTTAATGTTTTTTTATGTTTATTTTTGTTTTTCATATATCCCATCGTGTACTATAGATGTTGAAACTGTGTTTATTAAAGTTGATTTAGAATACAAATCTGTATATACCTAGGCATAGCTGAATAATAAGAGTTCAGTACATGGAAATGATTATACTGCGAGCCTCAAACATCATGGCTTCCTCACCCTCAT
This sequence comes from Danio aesculapii, assembly GCF_903798145.1. Classification (NCBI taxonomy): domain Eukaryota; kingdom Metazoa; phylum Chordata; class Actinopteri; order Cypriniformes; family Danionidae; genus Danio; species Danio aesculapii. The sequence continues at coordinate 28,649,024 of NC_079436.1, forward strand.
GTAAAATCTGTAAGTATAAAACCTCAGAACAGGCCTATTAAAACAAACACAGACTATTACTTTCCAAATGGGACTATTAATTAGAATGCCCTAAACATTTGCATGTATTTTAATTCACATTGTACATCAGCCAGACCTGCACGAGCAGCCGAGTCATCAGAAGTCAAACCGCAGACTATTTCCTTATTTTTAAGCTTATATTAAATGTACGTAGGACTCTTATTTTGAAAACAAGAGACCAATAAAGCCAGCTGCACCATGTCTTCTATAATAATATAATAAGCAATTAGGGCAGACCACAAGCCATCTGTTTACAAAATGCGGGATATACAGAATATAAATGAATTCAGCGCCCCCTGAAGAGACATTAGGTCTGTTGAATTGTCTCTTTTCTTAATTTAGCACAGGAAACATGCGTTTTTACATTTTCAGGACACTTCATTATGTGTGGTTTATAAGCCATTTTCCTCATGGGGACCAATAAGGTCAAAATTTACTGGCATTGCTTTACTTTAGGGATTTTTGGTTCTCACAACGTGAGAAATACGAGGTATTCACACACACACACACACACACACACACACACACACGCACGCACGCACGCACACACACACACACACACACACACACACACACACAAACTACAAACAAACAAAAATCAAGAAGCACAAGCTCTTAATTCACTGCTGTTCAGCATTTTATATTATGTTAGGAGGGTAAAATGGACCAGTGCACTCATCACCATCACAAAATCAGCCCGTTTGCCTTAATAGGATGAAAGTGTTTTGGGGAACCAGTCAAAGCATGAAATTATTCTATGCAATTGACTTTGATTTTCTTTTTTAAAATGCCTGCATGTTTGGCCAGATGCCAGTATGTGCTTAAAGGGACAGATCACCTAAAAATGAAATTTATGTCATCAATTACAAAATTTTTTGTAACTAAAATGATAGTCGGTGAGAATTATATAGTGATTTGGAGCTCACTGGCTCACACTTAATGAACAAAAACAGCTGAAACAATGTATAATGATAATGATGTTCAAGGAAAAAATGTGCCAATTATCTTAAACAAAAGTGAAAGTTGCTGCAACTAGGGGAAAAAAACCTTGTTGTTTTTTTCTTCTTACATGAATGGCTTGCACCTGAGAGCACGCAGACAACACACAAAATAACAAATACTGTCATGTTATCATGTTCAAAGGCTGATGCCTGATTTTTAGCAACACAGGTGTTTGAGACTCTGAGGTTCTGAGAAGTCATTTAAGCAAATAATTTTGGACGACAGATTTTGGCTCAGGTATTTTAGAAAAACTGAAATGACATTTGAGATTGTGTTTGATGGTTCTGCTGCTTAGTTCAGTTCAACAATCACATGACCTGCTGAGGCAGTCACTTTCTAGTAAAGACCATTCATACAGTCATATGTCTTTTATACAGTATTTTAGAATATGTAAGAGGGAGGGATGCATATGTGCAACAACCTTTATGTGCTTTTTTATTTTTAGCATGTGCTAAAATGAGCTTTTTTTCTCAGCCTCCTATGTTTATGTTAAGTTTTTTTTTTTCACTTCAAAGGCAATGAAAAGAACCCATTCTTTGCCATAAAAGTGAAATTACTGAACCTACATACATGAGCCTAAGATAAATGCTTATTTCAGAAGAAAATTTTAGACAGCACTTAGAGGTTTATATATTTATTCATTCATTTTCCTTTGGCTTAGTCTCTATTTCAGAAGTCACCACAGCAAAATGAACCGCCAACTATTCCAGCATATGTTTTACGCAGCCCTTCCAGCCGCAACCCAGTACTGGGAAAAGGTATACAAACCCAAATGTTTTTCAGTACTGGGTTGCAGATGAAATGGCATCCATTGTGTAAAAACATACGCTAAATAAGTTGGCGGTTCATTTCTTGAGGTCCTTTGCCGATCCTTCCCCTCTCTCTGCTCCCCATACTTTCCTGTCTGTTAATCTCCACTGTCCTGTCAATAAAGGTGAAACCCCCTAAAAAATAATTATAAAAAAAAACTAGACTATAAATATAACTATCTAAAATAATTACCTAAATATAACTATGTGATTGGTCAGCTTGGTAGCTGTGCCGAGTGTGGCTGGTGCTGAGATCTGCGAGCCCGATGGAGGGAGTGTTTACAAGTGTCGAGTCCCGTGAAGGAGCTCCAGATAATTTGTGTTTACCTTATAATTAAAGTTGATAAATGTCTGCTGGTTCCCGCCTCTGAATGAGCGAGTTGTAGCTACTTGTCCATTAAGGTAGTGTTCCGAAAAAACAAAACACCCGTGAAGAAACTCGATATTGGGGAACATAATATAGCTTACTAGCGTTTTGGAAGTGCACAAACAGAACACAGAAGTATAATTGCATGGCTACAATCGCTTGACGCAGAAGTATAAACCAGTCTTAACCAAAAAAAAAAATTAAATGTAATGAATGAAATATAAACCCAAAATACATATGTGTGGATGGAAACACATTTCAAGACCGCACTGTGCGGCATCCGGCAGCTAGCTCTCTGCAACTCTCACATGGTCGCCAACTGATGCTAAGCAGGGCCACAAAGGGAAAGCTAGGTTGCTGCTGGAAGTGGTGTTAGTGAGACCAGGCGGGGGCGCTCAACCTGCGGTCTGTGTGTGTCCTAACGCCCTACTATATTGATGGAGCCTCTATACAGCTCAGTGAGCACTGTCTTTTGGATGAGACGTTAACAGAGCCCCCTCTGTGGTTGTTAAAAATCACAGGATGTCCTTCGAAAAAGAGTAGGGATTTAACCCCAGCATCCTGGCCAAATTTGCTCACTGACCTATGTCCATCATGGCCTCCTAACCACCCCCATATCTTAATTGGCTTAATCTCCTCTTAACCAATCAGCGGGTTTGAGGTGTGTGGTCTGGCGCAATATGGCTGATGTTGCGTCGTCCAGGTGGTTGCTGCCCACTGGTGGTAGATGAGGAGATTCCCCCAAAAATGTGTAAAGCACATTGAGTGTCCATAAACGCGCAATATAAAATTTAAGGAATTATCATTAGTATTAGTACACTCAAATGTTGCTTGGACCCCACTAATTTCACTGAGTGAACCAGAAAAGTTTAACAGTTAGTAACCACATGAGTGTGATTCACATTTGCGAACTGTCCCTTTTGGCAATATGATGAGGAAGTAAAGAAAATGCATCTGCCAAGGTAAACGTCAAATGTATTTCTTTCACGCTACAGATTGGTCCTCAAATCCTTCAATTTTACCATGTGCACACAAGCTATCGCTATAGGGTGAGCGGTGGGTTATTACAGATTAGACTGGTCATGCGCGAGTAATCCCACGCATATCCTTAAAGGCCAGAGGACCCTTGGATATCCTTGGCTCTTTTTCATTCAGAATATGTCAGCATGTTTGCAGCGTGCATGCAAACGCCAAGAATAATGAAAACAATATTTCCACTGCAGAAAATACTCATATTTTGCATTTGATTATGAGATGGCATTAGCATATTGAAGAGGCTAGCACATTTCTGCTTGCACATGAGAAGACAAATATATTGCTTAATAATACCAAAGCTCAGAGTCCTCTGTCCACTTCCCCCAGGAGTCCTTTTCATTTATCCGCAAGCTTTTTAATCACCCCTTGTCCCCTAATCAAGTTCCTTTCCATCAATCTCAGTGGCGCTATTCCTCATCTCCGAACCAGTAACCCTTCCTCGCTCCCGAGATTTATGGACCGTTCAGTGGAAGAACCAAACCCCCCAAAGCCATGGTGGCCATGACAACAGTAACTGGAGATGACAGAGTGGTCTTTGTCTGAAAGGTTGAGGTCAAGGCTCTCATTTCGCTTCAGTAGTAGAATGTCTGTGATTGTCATAGTCAATATTCTCTAGGTGTAGTAAAAGTGGATAATGGTAGTAGTAAATAGAGACATTGTCATAAATCTTACTAGGTGATTTAATGCCTAAACAATTACACACACACACACATACACACACACACACAGTATTAATATCATGTCTGGCCTACATATTTTAGCTTTCATCCTAATTAAGCAAACTTGAACCAGCTAATTAAGATCTTGCAAGGCATACTACAAACTTCCAGATCTATTGAGGCACATTGGAGCTAAACCCTGTCGCATATAATACTGTATACTGGCATAATTATAAACAGAGTTTGCCTCTGTTGTTTAAAAAACATCTTGTCTACACTAGCATGGTTTTAAAAATATCTATCACATGAAAACCCAAAAACACATTATGAAATGCTGTCAAGAACCTGGTAAATTAAATAGTGGTGATCCCTAATCATAAAAGCCACGTTGACCAATCAGAAACATGAAAAAACAAAGAAAATAAAAGGTGATTATTGGCACTGGTAGGTGCATGGACCTGGCTCATGTAAACAAAAGAGATAACAGTGCACAATATGACACCAAACAAAAGAGATTTCAATTTCACATGCCAAAATCTCTGGATTCACCAGCAATATGACAACACTGCAGCACATGGGGTTTCTAAAAATCTTCAATCTGTCGCATTAAGGAATGTCCATCTTCACTTCTGCTATTTTAAGAACAAATAATTACGCTTTGTGCTAGGGCTGTGCGATTTGGAGAAAATATCTAGTTGCGATTTTTATTTATTTTTTTGACAGATATTGCGATTGCGATTTGATTTGCGATTTAATTTTGTAGTCAAGCTCTAAAATATTCCCATATTACACATGCGGTTTTTCTTTTATATTAATTTGTCTATTTTTATTTCTGAAGCATAATCTAACTTGTCCACTCTTTTCTGTTTGTTTTCTTCTATTGCAGCTGTAGTTTAATTGCGCAATTCTGGAACCCATCAACTTCCAAAAATAGAAAAAATTAATAGTAGAAGAACGAAACCCAAATAGGTTTTGAATGAGTGAAGGATGACCCAATGATTTTGGGTGAACCTTTCTTGACAACACATGCTCACTCAGTTGGCTAGTAAGACTGTCACACATAGCCGGCAGTCACGCATTTGTTCTGGGTGATGAAATTTATTTATATATTTACACACACACACACATATATATATATATATATATATATATATATATATATATATATATATATATATATATATATATATATATATATATATTGCAACCTCTTGTGATTAACTAATCGTAACGTTTCAAATTGCGATAGGAATTTGATTTTGATGAATCACACAGCCCTAATTTGCACCCTGCACAGGGTTGTGCTTATTCTCTTAATGAGTTATGGGTGTGTTTTGAGCATGACATGCATTAACCTAAACAGATTCTCATTTCCCATTCCCTTTAAGAATCAGTTGCGTCGTGCCATGGCGCATTTGCTATTTACATGGCGGACTTTGTAAGTGGAAAAACGGAATCATTTGCAGAGCGAGGATAAGGAATAAGCCTCCTCCAATCAGCCTCTTCAGTTTCTATTTATTTTACCTTTACTCTTTACTTTACTACTTTACTTTAGTGGATAAGGAAACAATGTTGTACGCACTGAAGACATTTATTAGCTGCACATTTAATTTCGTTTGTTAAGTGCAAAGATTTGTTTCAGACATGAAGAAGGCATGGAGGTATGGTTCTTACTGTATATTTATGTAGAAAATAATTTTTTTTTTTACACTTTAAAAAAAGGTTGATGGAAAGATTTTTTTTGGATCACAGTCACAATTGACCAAGCCAAATTTGCTTTTGATAGCCAGTGGCAATTAATCCCCCATGCATTAAATATCTCCAATGATACTAATAATAAAGGTACAGTATAAAGAGCACGGAATCAGAATATTACAATGATTTCTGAAGAAGCATGCAACAATGAACTGGAGAGCATTGGGACACTTGAAATACTGTATGTGTACTCTCTTGATTGGCTGTCACAATACTGAATTTCAGGTGGCTGGGTTTTTTTCTATAAAACATAACAAGACACCCTGTCACCACTAAGGGTGGAGACTTAGTTGAGTCAACAAACCAATTAAAACCTTTGTGCTGTGGTGGTGTGACAGGTTTCTCATCTTCTCCTCAGCGTCTTCACACAATGGTGTCCTTGGAAAGAGCTTCTTACAACAGTGACTTACACCAAGGCATGTCAGTCTGCCTCACGTCTGACGTGTGTGAGCTATAAACCGGTTGTCTCTTCCACTTCAACACTGTGAGTGTGGTCCATTTTTTACTGTCATCTTCAGACTGTTTCCTCTTTCAGAAAACTGCCACTCACCTTGTTCTTAACCCTGTATCTCCTTCCATTTTCATTTGCCATTAGCACGGGAGAAATGCACATTCATCTTCATTTGCGCACATCTAAAAAGCAGACTAATAACATTCCTACAATTATGTTTGCCCCTTGCATATGGTCTGGCATTTAAAAGTAAGCGAATAGGGTAAGTAAGGGAATAGGGTTTGAAATGCCTAACCATTTTCGGCCACATTGACTGAAATAGTCAGGGTTCACTGCAAATATTTCATCACTTAGATATAGATGCAGAACTAATTGATGTTACTTATACAAAGTTCCATCACCATCCAGTGTGACAGGTGTATGCTTGTTAAAAATGAAATAACATACAGTTCAAGTCAGAATTAATAGCCCCCTTAAATTATTAGCCTCCTTGTTTATTTTTTCCCCTGATTTCTGTTTAACGGAGAGAAAAAAAATGTCAACACATTTACTTACTACAGTATGGTATATTGAAATGAACTTGTTTTATTATCATTTTGACATCATGGATTTTGATGCTGTAAGGCACACTAACTGATAACAAAGAGATCACACTTTAGTTACTGTATAACTTTACTTTAATACACTTTACTTAAATACTTGCACAAATAACATTCACTCTACTACATATACACTCACTCTCACTATTTATATGATCATCAGCACTTTTAGACACCCTAAGCCTCATACACTATTGTTTCCTCATTCTCATGACACTCCTGTGAGTGTAAAATTATGTAAAAACAGACCAAATGGAACAAAACATTGACTGTTACATTGCACATGGGATCATTAATCCCATACAAAACTCAGGCAGTGTTTGATTAGCCACAATATTTCCTCGTAAGATTTCAATGATTTTTTTACCCCCTTATTTTTAAGTTTATATAAGCATGTAATAAATACTATTTATGTGGGACTCTTATTTTGAAAATGAGGAAACTGCACTGAAACTTTTTACTTTAAATAAAAAAAATAAAACAAACAATACATAAACTTTTCAACATGAGCTCATTCAGAAAACGTAGCCCTATATACATTTCTAGAGATCTCGAATTATGTAGCCAAAAGTACATATGGCTGTATTTCATATTTAAAATGAACGCTACGAGGCGGTATGATGCCGTTCATTTTCACGATTACCAGCTGACCGCTTACCACCGTATGGACTTTTCTGCTGTTATCAGTTTGTCCAGTAGCTTGCCATGTATGTCGGAAGAGTTGAGATGCAGAGAGGAGTTGACCATGATGACGGGTTTGAGTTTGACAAAGAACAGTTTCAAAAAATCAGGTAAGACAAAAACAGAAGCCAAAAAATAAAATAAACAAGTAAATAACAGGGTGAGAATGTGGTAAAATCTGCAAATGTGGTAAAAATCCGGCTTTTTTTTCTGGGTTGCTTTTTACAATTGTTAGTTGGGTTTAGGGAAGTGGATTGGTGGGTCATATGGTGCTTTTGAAAACACTATTGATTGGGTTTAGGGAAGGATGAGGGTGGGTCTCTGGTGGTTTTACGCAAGACGAGCTCATGTGAATGGCACTTATGAGAGAAATTTGAGATCTCAAAAAGCATACACAGCGGCCTCTGGTGGATTCGTGAAAACAAAAAGTGCAAAAAAAAAAACATAGCTCCTGGGACGTATTTGGCGCTCTCCAGAAATGTATATAGCAGTACATTTTCAGAATGAGCCTGGGGTAATAAAGAAATAAAAACAAAGTAATAATAATAATAATAATAATAATAATAATAATAATAATTACTGTCATTGTCTATCATTTAACAAGAATTGAAATTTCAGTGTTTAGATAGATTCCTCTTTATATCCATTGTAAACTATTATTATATTAAATGACCTTATAGTGGGTGTCTGTATCTTTTAACAAATTTAAATAAAAAAGGACAGAATACATGTGTGTACACATTTGAAAAGTTTCGGCTGAAACAGCAAGGTTTTACTTCATATTCATCAAAGAAACATGAATCAAATGAATCATTGCTTTTACACAATAAACTATAAAGCAGCATGACTTTACATTAAACATTGAACCTGATATACATCCAGCTATCAGCCACCCTATCTACCAGTCTATCTATCTATGACAGGACAGGAACAGTTAAATGAGTCTGCGTCTCTCTCTCCAACAGATTTCATCCTCATTCAGAGCGGGTCTCCCTCCACTGCTGCTCTGGAGCCTGAAATTGCTCATTCCCTGAGGCAGCCCCTGCAGACCAGCTCCTGCAGACTGCCATTGAACAGTACTGGGCACAGTTCTATTTACCATTTTTTTTCATCCAGCATGACATATTACAATCCTCCATCAGCTACGGAGCAAACTCCAGCATGACTTTAGATTCTTCGTACGATTGTCATGTAATTAAAGTGATCTATTTCTCCAGATCTGCTCTCTTCTTACATGTAGGGTCACTGAAGTTCAGTCTGCAGTTGATTGGCATTGTCTCCCATCTCTTTTTCCCCCCTTCCCAGAAGCCTTAAAAATTGCTTGTTACCATCCTCGCACTTCCAGGTATTTTTGAAAAGCAAGGTGTGTTGATTTTCCCAGCACACCTAGCATTGAAAACACCATCTGGACTATCTGACAGCCATCTCAGTCGTTCTACAAGGCCTCAGAATCACTGGTGCTAATTTATTTTGACCCCATATACTCCCACACTGGGGTTTCACACTAGCTATCCTGAAAAACAGGTGCACTGACGATGGCCTCGCACACAGAATAATAAAGCAAATACAACAGCAGTCAGATCATCCGACCTGATTACAAGCATGCATCAAGACTTTTGGTCAAATTAATTCAAAGGTTTATTGGAAAGCAAATATAATTACAGAATGGTCACAATTCACATGAGACATTTTGCACAGACAATGCCACATGGAAGCTGTGCTAAATCGTCTTTGACTGGTGCTGCTTGTATATAAACGTCAGCATTAAAAGACACCTATTATGCCCCTTTTTACAAGATGTAAAATAAGTTTATGGTATCTTTAGAATGTGTATTTAAAATTTCAAGTCAAAGCATTAGTCAGATCCAACACAGGCTCACTGCAGATCAGCACCCCTTTCTGCAAATGCAAATTGTGTAGCCAAAGGTACAGTTGAAGTCAGAATTATTAGCCCCCCTGTTTATTTTTTTTCCTTATTTTCTGTTTAATGGAGAGAAGATTTTTTTTTCACATTTTTAAACATAATAGTTTTAATAACTCATTTCTAATAACTGATTTCTTTTATCTTTGCCATGATGACAGAAAATATTTTTTTATTTTATCTAGATATTTTTCAAGACACTTCTATACAGCTTAAAGTGACATTTAAAGGCATAACTAGGTTAATTAGGTTAACTAGGCAAGTTAGAGAAATTAGGCAAGTTATTGTATAACGATGGTTTGTTTTGTATAAAAAATGAGCTTAAAGGGGCTAACAATTTTGACCTTAAAATGGATTTTTAAAAAAATTAAAAACTGCTTTTATTCTAACTGAAATCAAACAAATATGACTTTCTCCAGAAGAAAAAATATTATCAGACATACTGTGAAAAATGCCTTGCTCTGTTAAACATCATTTTGGAAATATTTAAAAAAGAGGGAGGCTAATAATTCTGACTTCAACTGTACTTATGACTGCATTCATTCATTCATTCATTCATTCATTCATTTTCTTTTCGGCTTAGTCCCTTTATTAATCTGGGTTCGCCACAGCAGAATGAACCACCAACTTATCACCACATGTTTTTATGCAGCGGATGCCCTTCCAGCTGCAACCCATCTCTGGAAACATCCATACACACTCATTCACACACATACACTACGGACAATTTAGCCTACCCAAATCTTTACCACATGTTTTGGGACTGTGGGGGAAACCGGAGCGCCCGGAGGAAATCCATGTGAATGCAGAGAGAACATGCAAACTCCACACAGAAATGCCAACTGACCCATCCGAGGCTCGAACCAGCAACTTTCTTGCTGTGAGGCGACAGCACTACCTACTGAGCCATTGCAGTGCCCCCATATGACTGCAATTCGTCTTTAAAATGAAGGTTACGGGGCAGTGTGACGCCACCACCAGCTTATGTTCCTTGTAGCGGTACCAACCGCTTACGTCCATATGGACGGCTTTTTTTGGTGTCACCAGTTTGCACAGTAGATCGTCACGCCACGTGCGCTGATGGACTTGGGACACAGAGCTGAGTGGACCATGATGACAATAAACAATATACTGAAATATACAATAGACTGAAAGCGTGGTGAAATCACACGGCCGTGACTGCTTTTCTTTTTCTAGATTGCTTTTGAAAACACAATCGGTTGGATTTAGGGACAGGGATGGGTCAGTCAGTCAGTTGACAGCAGGCTGGCCAGGTCAGCTGAAGTGTACTTTGCACCCTCTGGTGAATCTACGCGAGAAGAGGATGCGCGATAGAAGATCAGAAAAAAGGGTACACATTGACCTCTGGTTTATTTGCAAAAACAAAAACAGCAATCAGACGTACTACCAGTGATGTATTTCGCTGTCCCAGAAATATAGACCTGAGTGTGTATTAATAATGAGACTGGGTTACAGCTGCACGATTACTCAAAAAAAGATTGCAATCTCGATTCAACCCCCTCACAGATTCTTAATCCATTATCTCTATGATTAAGCCAATACATTTTCAAGTTCGGGAGAAGCATAAGGTGGTTGCACATTTCTTCACATTGTTTTATATATGTTTCTCAGCAATGTGGACACCTTCAAATAGTGTTGAAACAGTCACATACTGTATTTATAAGGTAAAACTCAACCAAAATTTTTTTTTTTGTCTTAAGGTAATGATGGATTCGCTGCCGCAAATGACACGTGAGCTGACGCACTTTTTGTTTACTACCAAGATGACATGCGCGTGCACACCAATGATGTGTGAACAGAACCAGCATAGGCTGAATAACAGGTAATAGAGTTGTAAACAAACGTTCAGTTTGTCGCACTTATTTGGGAGCCGCGGGGGAAGTATGATTTGCATGTGTTTTTTTTTTTTCAATTTAAGATCGTCAAGAACTCGCGACCCCCCACTACCAAAGTATATACAAACAATAAAAATAAGCTTTTTTAAGCTGTTCACAATATTTTAATTATATTTACTATACATTACAGGGCTCGAAATTAACATTTTTGCTTGGTCGTACTGGTGCTCCTATCTTTAAAAATGTAGGCGCACCAGCCAAAATTTAGTGGCTCCCACCAATTATTGCACCGTTACTACAAGTTTTATAAACAGATTTATTGCATTTGAAACCAACAATAATCAAAACTAACAAGCAAAAAATATATATGCATGCGTGAAGAAAATATGTCTCCATGAAATCCCGTTATCACAAGAAAATACATTTTTATAGCATAATTGAGTGACCAAAAGATACACGGACGGACCGCTCACCCGCCCTGCAGACACTGCTTGACATGAATTCATTAATGAATCTGTTAACGATAACTGTGCTGTGTTCTCACGCCTGGTGTCTGATATTGCACAGATGCTTTTGACATATACCTTATTAAATGCATAGATCATTTTAATAGCAATACCGGTCTTTTCATGAGCTGCAATATTAGTTTAATCTTAGTCAGTGCAAGCCCTTTTGCGATGGTGTACGTAGTGTTAACTTTTACATATAGCTGCACGGCTGACATCATCTGGCCATTAAATAAAGGATTAAATGCTTAAAATGTGTAGATGTGGCAAACAGTTACCTGAAAATTCCGTCCCACAGACTTTACAATGAATGCTTTTATTTTCAGAGCGGACTTGAAGCCTTTTATCCACTCTTCAAAAAAATGTAAATGGTGGATTAACATTCAGCACATGATCAGTAATCAGATGTGCCATTATTTGTAGCTTTAGGTGTTTCTAAATCTAAATCTGTCAGTGTTGTTTTCATCTTCAGCGCTTTACATTTTCGCTGTTGTAGCTCCTGTCATCTGAAGACAGGAGGCGTTGACTGAGTGATTGACAGCTTATTTTAGCCAATCCATTTGTGTTCAGTTCTTAGACCAGCGGGCCAATAAGAAGAGCGCGAAGGCGGGGCAAGCGTTGCGGGCTTTGAGCTCCACTTGGCTTTGTTTACTGCGGCAAGTTGACATGACAAGTTTTAAACTGTTCCTGAGCGCTGCGTTTCAAGTACAAACATGCATTCTGCCTGAATGTGTCCTAAATACTTTATGAATTTATCAGTAATATCTTTTAAGAAATCTGAAAATATTAGCTTTCACTTGTAATACTGAAAAATATTTATTATAATCACTGAAAATTACACAATTTTTAAATCACTCTCGCGACCCCTTGAAATTACTCTGCGACCCCCGCAGGGGTCGCAACCCCCAGTTTGAGAACCACTGCTCTAAATAAAGTTGAATGTAATACAGGAGGAAATCTCATAATGACAAATGTCTGATTTTACTAGTGAAAATGGTCAATAATGTTGTTAATGACAGATTTCAAGCATATATCTCAAACACAATAATTCAACTTTAGAATTATGAATAGTTGTATTCTGATGTCATCACTTTACTGTGCATTAATGACCAGGACATATTTAAAGTCTGTTCAAGTCAACCATTCCAAGTTTATACAAAATTTTGCATTTGAACCAACAGTAGACCTATACATAGGGCTAATATAATTATTGTTGTTTTGCCATATGTTTGAGAAATAACAATAATAATAGCCGACTCATATTAATCTTCTAATCATCCACAGAATCGTGAGAAAATCGTGATCTTGATTTTAAGCAAAACAATGATGATTCTCATTTTATCTAGAATCGTGCAGCCCTGGGTTGGTCAGATCATTTATTATACCCTGTTGAAAATGTCACTTTTTGGGTCAGAGGGAAGTTTAGCTCTTTTGCTCATGCCTTTAAATGCAAATTCAAACCCACTGAAAGCAGAGTGTGGTGTTCAGTGGTGTACAGTGGCCTGCCACTTGTTAGATGTCAGATAAGCACAGCACAGTGATGGACAGAGACTCATACACAAATACTAAAGGTAAAACCTAACAAAGAAGTTTCCCAATTGGTTATTTGATGTAGTTTATGATGGAGTTTATTCAGCCTTTTGCAACAATGAATGAGCCGCACACAGACCCTGTTAAAAAGTTTGCCGTGCGCTATTATCCCACACACATACACTTGATTTGTCTTGATTCATATTTTTTGAAAAAAAGAAAGAAAGAAAGAAAGAAAGAAAGAAAGAAAGAAAGAAAGAAAGAAAGAAAGAAAGAAAGAACTTCATTCAAGTCTCAAGACAGTTTTATTAAAATGACTTACATCTATCTGTAAGTTATAATTTATAATCATTTAGAGTCTAGCAGGCTACATTGAATAATGTTTGGATGATACTGCATTCCTTCTGCAGCACTCCAGAGAATTCACACATTAAACAAATATATGAAGAAGTTAAAAACAAATAAAAGCTCTTCCCTGCTGAGTTTGTTTGGCACTTTAAAATCAATTTTCTGCAATCATACCTTCAGTAAATTCCCCCCTGTCTCTGAGAAAACATAGTGGAGCTAAAAGGTCAAAGGGAACAATTATTTGATCAAATAAATTGTTTTATGATGTGTCTCTAAAGCAATAGATAATATGAAATAAACTGTGAAGAGTTTTCTTTGTTTGGAACGAACCTCCTAATTCATTCTATACCATGCAGACGGTAATTTGAGTAGTACTTTGTTGATGGATTTTTGGATAATGTAAATCGTCAACATCACCAACAATTAAATAAATTACAGACAACTACCAGTTCGTTTTCTGTTCAAAATGAATCTTTATTAATTAAAGGTATTTATTAAAAATTGATTGTGATTGATTGTAAATTAAAAGGCAATATTTTGTTATATCCACATGCAAAATATCCCTGTAATTTTGTGGTAGGATATCTACCAGATATGTTTTTTTTCTTTTTCCCCTCCTGTGATTTGAATCTAACCTTTCCCTATACAATATGATCATTTAGGCTGGAGAAAAAAATAAATAAATAAATCAGCTACATTTAAAATCATTTTTCCACTTTACTGCAAGACTAACACTGTCTTCTCATATAAACTGTAATTAAACCGTTTTTTCCCCCAGACAATCTTGACATTATTACTTGCTTTGCCAATGTTTGCTGTTGAGGTGCCTTTCAGAAACTGAAAAACAAATGTTGCCTAGCTTCAGAAACATTTAGCCAGATTAGCAAGCCAAAAGAAGTTAAACGCTGAAGGATGGCACAGTAAGCTGTCTGACCCATTTCTAAAGCAATCGTTTTATCCATTGAAGTGGCAGTCTCTGTGTAATTATGGCATTTGTTTATCAAATATGACAGGCAAAAGAGAAACCACAGCAAGGTCTTTGTTAGACAGAGATAGCTGTTATTAGCATTGATAAATTTAGTGCAGTGTGCCCTACTCTGAGGTTATTGAAGGATAGGGATTATGAACTATGAAGGTTATAGTTTATAATGAGCTGTTTATACTTTAATGCATTTTAATAGGACATCTCATCTCATGTCTCTGTTGTTCCAAATCAGTAGGATTTTATTTTTCCCAGCACAGGCTATAAATAGATCTTCTGTATAGATCTTCTATCATGCAGATTTTTTTTTCATGAATGTGGACGGTTACACATTCAGAAATAAAGGTCCAAAACCTCTGACTGGGAGAGTATCATTTCAAAAGATACACTTTTGCACAAATTAGGTTCATACTTTTTAGGAACTACTGTAATTTGTAACTTTTAGGTCCAAATCTAGACCTGAGAGTTACAAAAGTGTTTATTTTGAAAAGGTTTTGTTCCTATAACAGGATTTGTACCTTTACTTCTGATAGTGTAGTTAGTTATAGATCTATGGATGGATGGATTGATGAATGGCATAACAAATGGCACAATAGCACATTGCAAGCATGAATATTCATATGTCTTTGTTAATGATAGTTTTTGTCAAATATTTAGAGTTTGAATTGTGTCAAAGCTGTAGTTTTAATTTGTTTATCCAATTTTTGGCCATGCAGACAATTATTTGCCTATTTTGAGCTTTCTTTTAAACCTTTTTGTTAACTACTTGCTGTCTGTACATTTCTCCAGAAAACATTGTGTGGTGCATATCAGTGACATGTGGTGAGGTTTGTGGCTGGTGAGGTACTGATTCTTTCAGGGTCAGATTTACAAATATGCATCCAATATATTTGACAACTACTGATTGTGTTTCATATGTCATATCAGCATTCTTTCTATACACATAGCAGTTACATATTGGGCCAAGGATAAATGTAAAATGTATAGCAATTCTATATGCCTCCTAAACAACACCAAAGTGGAGACTACAGACAGCCTATAACAGGCATAGATTCAACAAGGTACTGAAAATATTCCTCAGAGATTTTGAGCAACTGACTCCCATGCGGAAGGTGGGTCAAACTGGTTCAATCACAGCTCGGATTGGGTTGGTGTAGGACCGGTGGGGGTTACATTGGTGCCGTGACCTGGATGGGAGTGAGATTTAGGGGGGTGAGTGTAATGGAGGCCAGCTAGTAAGTGCTGTGCAGGTAAACCTCATTCCTCTGACGTCTAAAGGTGCTCTAGCGACAGACGCTAGAGGCCATGGTCTTTAGCCTCCTTGTGGTAGGTCGTTGGTTTGATCCCAGCTCGGAGTGGGTTGGGTGGTGTAGGACCGGCGGGGGTTACACATATTGACATGATAGCATCACGCAGTTGATGCAGATTCGTCAGGCTGCACATCTATGATGCAAATCTCCCATTCCAGCACATCCCAAAGGTGCTCTATTGGATTGAGCTCTGGTGACTGTGGAGGCCATTTGAGTACTGTGAACTCATTGTCATGTCCAAGAAACCAGTCTGAGATGATTTGCGTTTTATGACATGGCACATTATCCTGCTGGAAGTTTCCATCAGAAGATGGGTACACTTTGGTCATAAAGGGATGGACATGGTCAGCAGCAATACTCAGGTAGGCTGTGGCATTGACACAATGCTCAATTGGTATTAATAGGCCCAAAGTGTGCCAAGAAAATATAAAATATCCACCACTACCAGCAGCCTGAAACGTTGATACTAAGCAGGATGGATGCTTTTATGTTGTTGACGTCAAATTCTGACCCTACCATCTGAATGTCGCAGCAGAAATTGAGACTCATCAGACTAGGCAACGTTTTTCCAATCTTCTATTGTCCATTTTTGGTGAGCCTGTGCAAATTGTATCCTCAGTTTCCTGTTCTTAGCTGACAGGAGTGGCACCCGGTGTGGTCATCTGCTGCTGCAGCCCATCCGCTTCAAGATTCCACGTATAGTGCGTTCAGAGATGCTTTTCTGCATACCTCGGTTGTAATGAGTGGTTATTTTAGTTATTGTTGCCTTTCTATCAGCTCGAACCAGTCTGGCCATTCTCTTTTGACCTCTGGCATTAACAAGGCATTTGCGCCCACAGAACTGCTGCTCATTGGATATCTTCTCTTTTTTGACAATTCTCTGTAAACCCAAGAGATGGTTGTGCCTGTAAATCCCAGTAGATCAGGAGTTTCTGAAATACTCAGACCAGCCCATTTGGCACCAACAACCATGCCATGTTCAAAGTCACTTAAGTCACCTTTCTTCCCCTTCTGATGCTTGGTTTGACCTGCAGCGGATCGTCTTGACCATGTCCACATGCCTAAATGCATTGAGTTGCTGCCATGTGATTGGCTGATTAAAAATTTGCGTTAACAAGCAGATGGACAGGTGTACCTAATAAAGTGGCCGGTAAGTGTATTTACTGTGACAGAATAGCAAAAAAAATTAATTATTATAAAATTTTAATCTCATCCTGGATAATAAGAAGCAATGACAGACTTTTAAAAAAGAACATCGTTTAGGGTTGAAGAAAGGATGCATCCATGATTCATAGATTTACTAATGGTTAAATAGAGCAGCAGATATGGAGAAGGAAAGATGAACAGGAGAGAAGAGAGAGAGACATAGAGCTGAAAGAAGAAAGAGTCATAACTGAGTGGATCACAACACTAAAGAGGAACTGGAGCATGGCAGAGTGCAGAAGGCTGTGCTCCTTTTCTGACACTTTATTCCTTATCAGCCTCCTCATCATCTGCCACGGGTGGACACAGTTCTCCAGTGAGCTGTGAGCTTGATATACACAAGTGAGGACATAACCTTTCATGGACAGAGTGACAGCGGAGAAACATTACCTCAAGTGTGTGAATCCCTAGAGCCATGCTCGCTCACCATTTAAGTGCTGTTATTCCCCTCCCTGCAGCTGGAGGCACTGCGCTCATCAACAGGTAAGGACACATGCTTTGGGACTTCTTACCAAAAACAGCACTGCAAATGATGTGGATAATGTTTATCTTTTCAAGGACTCCTTTAGTGTTATTTTGTAATTTAGTCACAGGGATATTCTAGGGATGCAAAAGAAACATTTCATGCTTACTGAAGCTGTGTAATTGTTGAAAAGTTGTCTTATCACTTTTATGTCATGTCCATTCTGGGCCTGATGCTTTAAGTTTGGCTGGATTGCGGGGGAAACTGGAGCTTTCTGCTTGACAGAAAGAGATTTAACATCTTGACTCAATTCATATTGCTGGTAACTGTGAGTTAGGGACTGGATGTGTCTCTTAAAGTAGTGTGGTCAGACAAATGATGATGTAGTATTGGTGTAAGCAGACGTTTTTTAGTAGACACATCAGGCTAAATCTTGTTTTGAGGACATTATAGCAGGTTTGAAGAGGCAATTACTAGTGCTGAACAGTATTATTTGTTTGTTTGATTGTTTAAGCTGAATTGGGGTTTCTTCCCATACCGATAAACTTCCGGTGAACGGTCAATGTGACTTTTCTTCAATTTTATACAGTTCTTTTTACAGCATCAATGTTGTAATGTAATTAAAATATAATCCGTTAAAAAGACTTTAGCATTTATTTAGATGTTCAAGTGTAAAACGAGATGAAAAGCCGGTTACACGTTCGTGCCCATCAGGATCAGCAGGTTAGCACAGAAACTCCATTGAAAATACTGGGGTAAATTAATTTCCATATTTTAAAGACATGGCATGGAGAAATGTAATTCAAAGGTGCACAACGTAAGTTTGACACCCAGTGGTTGAACTAGGTATAGCATTCCTGGATCAATATAAATGCTAGTGCAGGCTGCCAGATTGAGGACTGATTTAAATCGGGTTCTAAATGAAAAACAACGGCAACATTGATATAATAGAAACGGCTTCTATTTCTTGCAGCTGAACAACAGAACACTGATTAATGATCACCTCAGCTACATCTCATGTGCTTTATTCAGTGTTAAACGCTATCAATGTGCGTTTGAATGCCATTTTACAAGACGTTTAATGCCATACTACTCTAAGCAGTAGCAGATAGTTCTCCTCAGATCTTGAAAATAACATAAACCATTTGAAATTGAACATTAGAACTGTGACTCAAAACCAACACATATTAGTGATTCAGCATGTACATTTAATCATGTTAAAGAGAGTTAATATGTATTATTTGATTATAAACCTTACCATTTTGTGAGTGAGTGCATATTTTGTGCTTGTGAATGGCTGTATTGAAATTTCATGTTTCGTCTGGTGCAAACAGCCAAATTGCTTATCACTGCTAATCTCGACACGTAGCGTGTTGTTAGGACACGGGGTTACAATGTAACCTGCTCACCTAATGTTTACGCTTGTAATATTCATTTTATTTGCTAATTAATAACCTCATGCGGAACTCTGAATCTGCGTCTCATTTCGGAGGCTGCTACTGTCCACCGGAGGTCGCATGTTGGTCACGGACGCATGCTTTGAGAGCCATTCTGACTGAATGAATGAATGAAATGCGCGGTTTTCCACCAAGGCAACCCAGGGTGATGAATTTATAAAGCAGAATATCTGACTTCAGCATTGGTTTTCAGATAAACAAGTATGTTCATTTGGTATGTTTCTTAAATATCTGCAGACATATTATGGTATTTTTTATGCTTTGGAAGAGTCAAAAACTTCTTGCACCTTCGGAGACTTACTTTATATAGTATATCAATCAGGCAGTTAAGATCGTTGATTTTTTTTAAAAAACTGACCTTAAATGAGCTGCTTTTACAATGACATACAGTTCATCGGAAGCGATTGACCCAGGTTATAGAAAAATTAAAGTCCTTCTGCATACTTCTGCATATACCCTATTAACAAACTGTTTAACTTAAGTTATGTTATGTTAAGTGAAATAATGTTCAGGCAAATATAGTGAACGTAATGTCGGCCAAACTATCAAACTATATGTATATGTTGTATTCATATATTATGAAAATTAGAAAATACCCCAAAAATTGGTTGTTGATTTAATTACTATCATGCCATCCATTTTCTTCAGTAGAACATTAAAAGTAGTGGTGTAACAGATCAAAAATCTCATGGTTCAGATCACACTATGGTTTTTGAGTCACAGATCAGACCAGTTTTTGGATCAGCAAAAATGGGAGGAGTCAAATGTCATTTACTTTCTATTTATACAAAAATATTACAACAAAAAAATATTCGTTTTAACAAACAGAACTTAGAACCTGTAATTTTAATAAAAATAAAAATCAAGAAAGATCCAGCTGAAAAAAAAGGAAAATATTCAATACGAAAAATGACCTTGGCTACTATTGCTGATGATGCTAAATATAGAAATCTAACTACTTGTATAACATATATTTATTTTCAATTAATGGTTCAACAATTCACACATAAAACTTGTTGAAAACCTATTCAGTGACATAATTTTGATGGTTGTTTGTCACCACCCATTGGTGACACAGTGTAATTGCTACACCATTCTCCAGCGTCAAGTTCCATTACACAGGGATTTTAATCTTTACCATAAACATCAGTGTTTATATCTGAACTATATATAAACCGTTATCCCAGTACTTCTGTGTTATTTAATTGTTTGTAACGAACTGAAAAAATGTAAAAACAATGTCTCTCTCTATCAAACGCAGATTTTAAATGTGCGCAAGGATTAATAAGCATATGCAAATCATTATCAGTTATCATTTATGTTGCGCAGGTTTCAATTGAGATCACAGTCTTTTAACGTTTAACTGTACAGCTTTACACTGAATGCATGATTGCAGGCTTAACAAACAGTCACAGAAAACACCTAAGACACTAATTTAAGAAAAAAGTTAGGTAGGTCCCACCACAACTTTTTCTCTCATCATTAAATTTTACAGGGAAGCCAAAATGCTTTCATACACATGATTTGAATGACGTGTGAGGTGATCTCTCTGCAGATGTTATAAATGTGGGATTAACCTACAAGGTCAAAAAAGTTATTAATTCGCAGGTTAGACTGAAAAAGACTGAAATTGTGGTAATTGAAAGTTGTCATGCAACTCAACAAATGTCTCTTTGGGAGTCCAAAAACATCCTTTCTTAAACAAAGTTGTTATGATAGATCTTATAAAGTAAAATGATCAGTCCAAGTTATTTATTTATTTTATATTTTCTTTTTTTACATTATTCTAAGCTTGCAATTGCAAATTAACTCTTTACTTTTCTGACTTTCTCTCATAATCAGGGGCGTCGCTAGACCCAATTCACTGGGGCACGTGCCCCAGTAAAAATCTCTAGTGCCCCAGTAAATGCATTGAGATATGATTTACTTCATATGCAAGTGTATTTATTAAGAGTGGTAATTCCGAAATAAAGACGTTATTCTCTAAGTGCAACCGAACCAACGCTGGGGAAAGCAATGTAATCAAAAAGCAAACTGACGCATCTCCGCGTGTGCGCAGAGAACACGCGCGCCTTTCGTACGCGCTGCTCTTCTTCTGAGAGTCCCGGTAGTAAACATGCGTGCTAAAAAAGACGGCTACCTGCTTGTTACGCGCCGCTCATGCGTTGTAAAACCAGCGTAACAGCCTTTTTTGTTTTGCAAGTGGACAAAACTAAAGTTTAAACAATATGATGGTGACCTTACTAAGCATGCCTCCTGATAGATTTTTAGTATGAAGCAAAAAGGAGGGATGAGGAGTCAGGGAGGTAAGACTTAACAAACCTAATTATCTGCCATGTGTCAAGTCTACAACAGATAATCCTATAACACATCTTTTATTTGTATTTATTGAATTGTCTATAGAATTTCATTCAAATGAAATTAATATTTATGCTAAAGTAATTTCTTAAATGATCTTAGCATATCACTCCAGTTGTCTTAACATTGTTTTCCAGTTACAAATAAGAATTTGTTGAAGAATAATATGTATATAAGAATAATAATATGTATATAAAAATAATGTATAATAATAAGAATACTTTTATTTATAATAAATATAATATATATATATATATATATATATATATATATATATATATATATATATATATATATATATATATATATATATATATATATATATATATATATATATATATATATATATATATGGGGGAAGGGGGTACGTGCCCCAGTAGAGCTTTATGTCTAGCAACGCCCCTGCTCATAATCATGACATTTTGTAAACTTTATTTGCATATAACTTGCAATTCTGAGTTTATATCACACAATTATTCCTTTTTTAATAGATAAAAAGGCACTAATACATTTAATTAATTGTTTCATCCTGAGACAGAAACAGATTTCCATACACGAAAACTTTTAGGAAGTTTCTGATACAACTTTAATTCTAGTGCAATAGTTGCTGCATCCAGTTTTTGCATTTCATTTGCCACTATCCATTATTAGGTAAAGATTCCTTTGAGGCCATCTGTCAAGTAAAGTGTGTGCTCGCGTCTATGTGTGCATGTGTGCGCATATGCGTGTTCTCTAGTGTGTCGGTACATGCCACATGTGCACATGCATATCATGGCTCATTAGTTGTGAGCATTCACAAACACCCACAATACAATGCAAGCTGACTGCCAATATGGCTTCTGTTGCTCAGGTGTGAAGTGAATTTATGTTGATGATACGGGAGTTGGGTCTCCGCCAAGCAATATGGCATCGTGCAGCTGTGTTCAATTTAGAGGCAATGTCTTTGAAAGAGTGAGCACCCAAAGCAGCCCCCGGCTCAACTTCTGCCTCAGATGATACAATCTGCTGCCATCTTCATTTGCTGGAGCACAGGGTTTGTGTCCAGACGAATTGCTCTGTTTATCAGCTAAACCACAGAAATAACATTTTATCAAAGACTGGCTGAGACGCTGGGTTTGGACAGATAAATTCAGCACTTAGATGTTTGATGATTGACATAATTGATGGATCGACAAGTGGATCATGAAGAGAGATTTTAAAAGAAAAAGAAAATGCATTTATAAATTGCTTTTCTGAAAAGAATGCTGCTACTAATATATGGATAGTTGACATAATAGGCTTTTTGAAGAAAAAAATGTCATATTTACGTAGTTTAAAGTCTGATGTTTGAGAAAATATAAGTGGTAGATTTTTTTTTAAATACATTTTATTTACTTATTTTTTACTGAACTGTACAACAATAATATGCAAAGAGCATGAGATCGATTTATCTGCATTGTTGGACACGTATCTTCATAAAGTACTGTTTATTTTGATATGAAATTTTGGGCGACATGGTGGCTCATTGGTTAGCACTGTCACCTCACAGCAAAAAGGTCGCAGGTTCGAGTCCCGGCTGGGTCAGATGGCACTTCTGTGTGGAGTTTGCACGTTCTCCCTGTGTTCACATGGGTTTCCTCCTAGACATGCACTATAGGTGAATTGAATAAACTAAACTGGCTGTAGTGTATGTGTGTGAGTGAGCGTGTAAGGATGTTTCCCAGTACTGGGTTGCAGTTGGAAGGGAAGCGCTGTGTAAAACATATGCTGGATAAGTTGGCGGTTCATTCTGCTGTGGCTGTGATGAATAACCGAAACCCTGAAAGAAACTAAGCTGAAGGAAAATGAATTAATGAATGAATGACTGAACTTTTTTTTTTATTCTTCATCACTTGTTGTACTCTGATGACATTTTCAATAAATATGTGTGTCACATCAAAACGTATCAATTTTATAGTGGTTCCAAAAACATTGCAAAATAATCCTTAAAAAAACAACATGTGCACATCATGATACATTATTACAAAATGCATTATTTTAAATGAAATATCTCTATTCATTCATTAGTTTTTGTGTGGGTTATTTCTGGAATTTTGTTTGCATTATTTTATTTTTTCTGTGCTTTGTCATAATTACTAAAATAAGCAATTCAAATCATGAAACATTTGGTTTAACAACAATTTGTAGAGTCACAAAACAAAACAAGATGTTATTTTATAATATTTAGTTTTATTTAACATTTATAAGATATTTAACAAAGTACAGAATAATTGACGATAACCCCCCTCCCCCCCCCCCCGCCCCCACAAAAAACATACATTTATATATACATACAGTTGAAGTCAGAATTATTAGCCCCCCTGAATTATCAATTATTTTCCCCCAATTTCTGTTTAACAGAGAGAATTTTTTATCACATTTCTAAACATAATAGTTTTAATAACTCATTTCTAATAACTGATTTCTTTTATCTTTGCCATAATGACAGTAAATAATATTTTACTAGATATTTTTCAAGATACTTCTATACAGCTTAAAGTGACATTTAAAGGCATACCTAGATTAATTAGGTTAACTATAGGAAAGTTATGTAATGATGCTTTGATCTGTAGACTGTTGAAAAAAATATAGCTTAAAGGGGCTAAAAAATTTATCCTTAAAATGGTTTTATTAATTAAAAACTGTTTTTATTCTAGTCGAAATAAACCAAATAAGACAAAAATTTTCTTGCTCTGTTAAACATAAATTGGGAAACATTTAAAAAGAAAAAATAATCAAAGAGGGACTAATAAATCTGACTATATATATATTTATATGTATATAGACACAACATATGTAGCATAAACATAAATGAGATGACAATACTCACATCTTTACAAAGCCAGTGTCATAAATATATAGGTTAGAAATAAAGATGAAGATTTAAAAACTTAATATGCTAAAGTCTTAAGATATGGCCCCGTTTAGTTTCAGTTTTTTCTGTGAAGTTTCTAGACATATTGTTCCATTTGAATGACATTAAGCAACTCTTAACAAGACTTGTTATTTATTTGTTTGTTTATTCATTTTTAATATTTGAAATGAAACCTGTTTAAATTAAAACATAATGTACTTAAAGTACTAGTTTTAAATCTTGCTCACACTGTAAAAAATGCTGGTTTCCACACAATAGATTTGTCTTGGGACAACATGAAGGGGTTAAGTTAACTTAATACTTTTTACACATATAAGTGGATTGAACATAAAATAATGAAGTTGTCACAATAAAAACATAAGAATTGTGTTGTTTAAGTTCATTTAAAACAAGTAGTTTGAACAAACAGCAAACATCATTTTTATGGGTGTAAATTCATCTAAAATCCAGCTAAATTCTGTGAAATGTCTCATTAAACAGCTATTGTTGAATTAATTTAGTGACTAGATTCTGTCTACATATATGCAATAGAGAGCCCTAGATGTTATGTTTTGCGCGGTGTAAATGCATAGTCATTTATATATGACTTTTTACAGAGAGTCAGGTTAAGTGCTACTTATTTATCAGTTCCATACAAAGAGCGATGATCTCATATCGCACATCATTCATTACCCTCGTTGTCTCATTACGTTTGGAGGTTGTGCCACTATATGAAGCATTGTGCTGAGAGGAAATGGGAGCGTATTAAACAGGGTATTGTCAGCACACTCTATCTACCCAGTCTGAATGATATGAATAGTGCTGTGGGCACCCATGTGGAGAATATTTTTAATAAGCAAACAATGCGGTTTTCTGTTTTCACCAAAATGCTGTCTTGGAGCACTGTGGCATGAAGTGCATCTTTGTGCTAAATCAGTATCACCAGAGTGAGGTGTCATGCACAAACATGCTCCGGAGAGGAATCTCAGAAGCTCACGCATGCACGCACGCCTACAAATATTCAGAAAATGTATTCTGGTTGAATAAAATAATAAAAAAAAAGGAAAATCAAGATCTGAAACAGCAGAAAAAATGTTTAATTCATGATCTGGAATTTGGATTTAATTGGATACACTTAAAAGGAACTGAATAGAAAGGATGACAATTTCTTTTTTTTAACTGCTGGTCAATTCATGTGTTTTATGCGATTGATTGATTGCCAAGTAACTTACTAACTAAATAGAACAAACAAACAAGCAAACAAACAAATAAATAAATAAATCCATTTGAGATATCTGTAAAGGAACACTGATCAAAATAATCTAACATTTTCAAACTCCTTCCAGTATTTATATATATATATATATATATATATATATATATATATATATATATATATATATATATATATATATATATATATATATATATATATATACATATATATATATATATATATATATATATATATATATATATATATATATATATATATATATATATATATATATATATATATATATATATACACACACACACAGTAGGGCTTGTTATTATTGATACATCTGAAACAAAATCTACACCAGTGGGTGCCAACAGTGATTCCAGTGGACAGTAGTCCTCCACAACTGTGTACAAAATACAAATCTTCCTCCATTTTGTTAGCAACACCCATCTTCCAATGATCCAATTGGTTCCCAAAGACAAAATCATGAACTGCTCTACATTTGTTTTGCTAATTTATTTTATTTACTTAATGAAAATTAATTTTATTAGATTGTAAACTGTTTCAATCAAATATATGTCATGTTGGGGGAAAAAAATTGACCAACTTAATTTCTGTTTCATACTGACTTTAATTAGGGATGGGCAAAAATACATTCATTCATTCATTTTCTTGTCGGCCGAGGCTCGAATCGGTGACATCCTTGCTGTGAGGCGACAGTACTACCTACTGCGCCACTGCGTTGCCCCCAAAAATACATTGAAATGTATTTTAAAATCAAATACCTCAGTTTTACAGCAGCCACATCAAGTATCAGAATGAAACACTGTATTTTGTATTTTGAAAATACTACAAATACTTTTTCAAGGGAGCATGACATTTTGTCGCAAACCTTCCATCAGTAGGCCTCTTTGATTAATTTGTACAAATTTCATACAGAAAGTCCTGTCTTGAAGATGTTTAATCACTGTAAAAAACATGTAATGCAGATAATGAGTTATATGCACTATATCTCTTCATTGTGTTTATATCCATTGCGTGGCCAGTGACACTGCAACAATCTCTTAACAGTCTTATATTTTAAAAGGGTGATAAATTAAGAGGTTTATTCTTATATTTATCTTTTGTTCAGTAAATGTAGTTTTTTTTATTTTTTTTGCATTTGCATTTGCACTCTTCAATGCATATTGAACATAAAGCATGATACCTCTAAAAAATTTTCTGTTTTTGTCAATAAACTCTTCATATACATCCTGCTGCTGCCTGTAACAGGAGTCTGGAGGTTTTGACCAGTCTGGAGTAGACTGGAGTATTATTATATATTATGGTGTAATATTTGTGTCTCATATACTGTATTGTGCCATTTTGACATCTCTTCATTATCTGCACACTGCATCTGCAGATCATCTACTGGCATTTGAAACAGCCAATGAAGTATAGTATGAATTGCCATTGTCATTAGTTTTAATTTATTAGCATCACATCAGCAATCCATTCAAAACTACTATTATTTGTACAGTATACTCATTCTCCCAAGATTTTTTCCAGTTTTTCTTTAACTGGAAGAGTCCCAGTTTACCCCCGGAGTGAACACCAGTACCCAATCTTTAGGTGTTTTATATTTCTAAAGACTGAGACTGAGAATGTTTCTACTGTATGCTGAAGGCTCCTCATCCTGTTCTTAAGGACTGATTTAGTCCATCTAATTTCTTAAGCACAGATGCTGATGCTGAATTGTACACTAAACTGCCATTACATATTACTGGTTTTAGCATTGTGCAGTATACCATTTTCAATGATTGTTGAGTTTTGTTGCCTTTTGTCTGTTACTCTCTTTATGTGTGTTGCATAATTTACATCCATACTCCAATAATACATACATCCATACACCTTCTTTATCAGTTTTCTGTTCAGATCTCAAGCCTAGGCAAATAACCGAGAAAGCACCAATCTGAGGACACATTTTAATGATGTACAGTAATCATGTAGACTTCTTACAAAGTATTTTACAGTATTTTAAAAATACAAAAAAAAAAAAAAAAAACACTGAAGTATTTTGATACAAAATAAAAACCTGTTTTCATGAACCCCATAAAATACAAATTACAAAACACTATTGTGTATTGGAAATCCTCCAAAAGCAGGTTGTCCAGGTGAAGGCCAGGGTGATGATGCTTTCAGCCACAGCAAGAGAAGTTGGTCATTAAAGGGCACCTTTGATGCAAAATCAACTTTTGAAAGCTGTTTGGACAGAAATGTAATGTGTGTGTAATGTGAACACAGCAATATTAGAGTTGTATAAACATATCAAGTCTCTTGTTTAAATTTCCTTAAATGAAATGGTGGCATAGTGGTTAGCACTGTTGCCTCACAGCAAGAAGGTCATTGGTTTGAATCCCAGCTGGGCCAGAAACCATTTCTGTGTGGTGTTTGCATGTTCTCCCCGCGGTTGTGTGGGCTTCCACCAGGTGCTCTGGTTTTCCCTACAGTTCAAAGACATGCGCTATAGGTGAATTGAATAAACTAAATTGAATTCACTATAGTGTGTGTGAATACAAGCGTGTATGGATGTTTTCCAGTGCTGGGTTGCGGCTGGAAGGGCATCTGCTGCATAAAACATTGGTTACAACGGTTCATTCCACTGTGGCAACCCCTGATAAATAAAGCCGAAGGAAAATGAATCAATGATTGAATAAATCGGGAAACTATGATGTCCCAGCCTGATCTTACGAGAAAACCTAAGTATTTTACGTTTTGACAGTTTCGTGGCTAATTCATATGAATTTGTACGAGTTCAGTCGTACGAAATTGTACGATTTTAAAAAGGAGGCGTGGCACCTAACCCCACCCCTAAACCCAACCGTCATTGGTGGATGAGCAAATCGTACTAAATTGTACGAATTAGATCGTACGAAATCGTACAAATTAGCCACTAAATCAAAAAGTTACGAATTGCCGTGAAATTGTGTTGGATGTCCTGTGAGATGCTATTGATGTCCTTTGAGAGACTAGCAATGTCCTGTGAGAGACTTGTGATGTCATTTGAGAAATTAAGATGTCAGTGAGAGACAAAAAAATACGTTTGGCCTCCACTATGGTTATGCTTATTTATTTATTTATTTATTTATTTATTATTTTTATCTAGCTATATTTTAAATCTTCAAACTCTTTTCTCCCTAAACACGTTTTTACCTAAACATTTTTCTTTTTCTTTTCTTTTTCTTTTCTTTTTTCAGTTATTTTTAAATCCTGTGTCAAATTTGAATTTCAGTTACCTTTTCTGTACTGTCTCCAAATAAATGTAATTTATTTAGCACTCTTAGCATCCCATCTTCATTTTGCTCAGCATTGTATTTCCCCTAAACGTGTTTGTGGAAAACCAATATACTCGTTCAGAAAAGTCACTTCCACTGTCAATATCAAACTGTTGAATGTCATCTGAGGTTTCCCATTGTGCTCTAAACGCAGCTATGGGAGCAAGAACCTTGTGGTCCATGGAAATGAGGTGGTGCTGATGAATGGCTGTGATTAGTGACTCTGAGCATGTGGTTTTATGGCCTAGCAGCTTCTCTGTTATCACTTAAACCCGAGGCGAGATGCTTCATCATGGGGCCCGGAGCAGCTGACAGGTCTCGCATAAAACAAAACAAGTATCCAGTGCACTCTATAAACTCAAAATTATCTGGCCAAATAAGCTGCTCTCACCTTTAAGCCCCCTGAAAAAAAAGACAATTATTTTCAAGGAGAATGAAAATGAGCCGATGGGTTATCGTTCTAAAGAGGGCCATATATTAAAATAGGTATGCATATTTTAAGCTCTGCAATGACCAAACCTATAATCAAATGTTTGCAGTGCTACTTTAGTTTGAACTCCTCCTCAATCAGAGGTCACAAGCTTGGTCACTTCAAATAAATAACCATATTTCAGATGGCGTGCACTGTATGTGTTAACAAGCCTGACACCAGCTTATTAGCAAAAATGTCATTATCAGTTTTCATAATACTTGTGAAAGCAGAGGGACACTCTAGGGTAAACAGTGATACATTATGTGTGAAAAAAATCATCGATTTGCATGCTTCACTCAAAGAGCTGGATTAAATAAAAGCTAGCACCGTCTCAAAGTTTTTATGGCATTAAAAAGGGCATTAAAGGTTTCCAAAGACCTTAAATGGTCTTTGTTGGTTTCTTCATGAATGGCTTCTTTAGAATGTTGGTTTATTTAGATGGCTTTAAAGGTTCGAGAAACCCTTGAGTACTTTTTTTAAAAGAAATTTTACCCGATTTGTGTGTTGAGCATCAGTTAAGACCTGTTAGCTTTAATTGTGGAGAAATTGGATATTTTGGAGCCTTTGACAGCTAATTTCATCTTCCAGGTTTAAAATAATTTTTAAGGCGGGATCAAAATCTGTGATTTAGCATGCACTGGTTAGTGGAGTGATGATGAGTTGGTTTCTCAATAATACTCATTGCTGAGTTTTCTTATCCTATGAGAAGACCCTGCTTCTTAATTATTCATGAGAGCATGTGCTTTCCGAAGGCAAGGCAGACCTGCCAAGCTGTGAGACCCAATGACTGGGTGAGACCGCGTCTGTGCATGGCATGCAGGATTTAGGCGTTCATCAAGGGTCGTACGTGTTTTTTCCATGATCCATGGGGTTTGTTGCATGTTTTTCCCTGCAATGCTGTCACGGCCAATATAGCAAAGCTGTTTGTGTGCAGCAAGCATTTTTGTTGGGAGAGCTGTACAAGAATTGTAGAATGGCAGACTTTGGATTTTATCAGTTGAGTTTGTTACCATTCAGACACACCACCTTTATCTATGCTGCTGTGTTCGCCTATGTTTAAAATCCTCCGGATTACCAGCAAGGCTAATGGTTGAAATAGATAGGGCAAGAGACCTGCTGCACTGCTCTGCATTCAGACTCTGGGATTGAGGAGGAGAAAAGTCCTCCTCATTTATAGCATTTATATAAACATGATTATCTTTATAATGATATAACAAATTGTGGTTATGTGTATATGAAATTACGAATAACACATGTAGCAGGACATTAAATTACTTGCTGCTCATTTCTTTTCATTTTAACTTTGTAAACTATAAAATCATGGGTCTCCTAAGGTTTGTGTCTGATTTTGTAATCCAATTGACAACAGTTGTTCGCTGCCCTCTTTTTCCCGTGCTCTGCCAGCCACGCCCACTCCTCCCTCTGCTCGCAGCACTCCACACGCATCATAGAGCATTTTTGAAAAAATTCGGAGGTAGACTTGAACCAAAAGAGGGGGTTTCATGACCCTTTAATGTTTTTTTGGAATGTTGAACAATAATGTATTTAATATTTCAAAATAATTATGAAATAAAATAGTTTTGTTGTACTATGCCACCGGTAATTATGCTATTTGAGAAGTACTGTAAATAGATGTACTTACACAGGGCATAGTAAAGTACATTGTTCATTTTTAGGCCACCAAAATCTGGAGAGTGTCATTGTAATTGAGAAAATCTATCAGACAGTAATTACATTTATGCACAACTAGAATGCTGCATGAAACATTTACTAAAAAAGTTACTAACAAAGCAAGACCTAGCTGTTACTCATGTGGCCACGCTCTTAATTATGCAGACTTAATATAACTTCATATAAATGAAACGGATGAGTTCTAAAAAAAAAATCACTTCCTTATTACGTCATGAAATGTAATATTTACTATATAAACCAAAATCGTTCTTTGTACCAGGCTGTAAACACCTTTTTTCTGCAGTAAAGTTGGCCATTTTAACATTAGGGTCAATAGAAATGTGCTCTATGATGGAGCCAAGCCAAGTGGAATTTCGATGAATTGCAGTTTCAGTTACTTCCATATTAGCTTCACAAGGGAGAGCGGGATGTTGCCACTTGGCTAAAACAAAAACACATAACTTTTTTGATGCATTTGCTGGAATGTATTAGGCAAATGTGTTTCAAATGTGGTGTTGTAGTTTATGTACATTTTCTCCCTATCAGATAATGTTGTGTGCATATGTTTTTAGGCACATTTTCAAAACATATGCACATCTTAACATTTCAATAAGTATTTTTTGTATGCCATATTGCAAAATGTGCAAAAAAATTGTTGGATGGAAACGTACAGTAGCTAGTGTGACTGACACTGCCTGATTGACAAAAATAAATAGAATCCACGGGTGCAAAAGTCATACTTTTCCCCCTCTGTTTGCTATTACAAATTTCTGAAACTTTATCCCTGATAAAAGCAGTTAAAATCATTAACAATTACATTAGTTAATGATGCCGTTTCGCTTGTTACAATAATTTCTCAACAGCTCTCACTGATTGTCGGATTTAAATTGGGAACAAAATAGTTTGAAAGGGTGCGAACATTTGTTTTTGTTTTTTAACCTTACTGACACTATTGCACTATTGACGTTTGTTATAGTCAGTTTACTGTTATTTGGGATTTTATTTAATGTCCAAAAAGCATTAACCATTTTGTGCTTAACTGTGATAGTTGTAGGAGTAGAAATGCAATAAAAGAGATTCCTGTTTGCAACCATACTGTATGCTAATTCTGGGCTTTCCACTGCAGTGACATCTGTGATTTTATAAGGCTGTGCTCTCATGATAAATTGCTCTTTTTAGTTCAGTTGGCCCAAAATCTGATTAGTCAAATCTCAGTGTGATACAGTTTATAGAGTAAATCCTTGCCTGGCAGATGTTGGCTATTCAGTGCCTTTATTAACTGGGTTTCACAGATTCTGATAAGTGAACTCTGTGGGGTTCCACAATGTTTATGACACGTGATTAATGTCATCTTCACACTCTTGATCAAAGATATTACTGTGATTGGTCTAGGAGGGTCTAGAAGCCAGTTTAGCTCAACACCAACCTTGAGGCAACAGATCTTTCTCTCAGTTTCAGTTCGTTAAAATCTCATTTACGTAAAAGTACCATTACTATAATAACTGCATTTTACAGTGGTGAAAAAAATCTGTTCTTGAGGATCTTTCTATGATTTATAATTGTCATGTGAAATATTGTAAAAAAATGTATGGTTTATTTTGAATAAGCAGAAAGTGTCATCAATTAACACTCACTGTGCCTGTGTTCTGACAACTGACTGCAAAAAAAAGTGTATTTTTAGTGGTAGATTTAGCAGTTTGACAGCAGGAAATAGCTGAAATATGAGAAGTGGCAAGCATTTATTTAATGTGGATAAATGCTGTTGTGGTGTGTTTAGTTGTTAGTCATTTAGCAGACAGACGCTTTATATACGAAGTGACACTAATTAGGAGGACCGCAGAACACTGTCTGCATTGCAAATGATGGCCTCCATGCTAAATAGCATGTGTGACTATTCTTGCTATGGCAACTAAATGGATACAAGTTTTTCCACATTTACAGTAACAAATTTTCACATTCTAATGTTCCATCTCCTGTGTTAAGAGTTTATAATGTTTAAAAGGGATGCTGTAACATTTAGGTGACACATGTAATGTGTGCGAGAGATCAAAGATGAGGCAGGAATCGGTTCTAAGTTTAAGCAGTTTTTATTCAATGGTTTAAACAAAAGATTTGACAATAATAAAGTGAAACGTATTTACAGTATTCTTTATAAAGGAAAGCAATGAGTGTAAGCCAAGTCAAAGAAATTAACAAAACAAAACTATCCATAAATCTAACATCTAATGTCGAGTTCAGACGATTTCCAAAGTAGTCGTGTCACAGATGTTTTCACACTGCATGACTATCTGGGGTAGCATTTTGTCGCTGCTTGTTCACACTGCAAGATGGATTGGTGACAGGGGGGTTCACACTAAATGACTTTTAAAATAGGAGAATTGCCACCAACTTTGTCTCGGTCCGAAAACTACTGGTGCGTTCGACATGAAGCATGGCTGCAGCCAGCAATCAAGGAGATTCACCGAGTGCAGGCGAGGCAGAGTTGAAAACGAGGCCGTCAGGTCGGACACTTTGGGGCTCGTAGTTTGCTGAATGACGACAGATCACATGGTAAAATCAATTATTTATTTATTTATTTATTTATTTATTTATTTATTTGTTTGTTTGTTTATTGCAACAACAACAAAAGAGTTACAATTATTAATTACATTTAAGTAGCCTATAGAAAAAAGTAAAATCTGAGAAATAAGGAAAAAACGAGAGGGCACATGAAAAGGAAATAAATATCAATGAAAAGGTCTAGTAAACAAAGCAATAAGTACAAATTCTAGGATTTTAATCCACTCTTTAGGCTATTAAATGTTGAACTATTAAATATTAATACTTTTCCAGCTTGTTTGCTATAAAGGGTATAAATATGCTATAAAGGGATTTACATTTATTTACATATATAGATGTAAAATTGTCCAATAAATAACACTAGTTTTGTACAAAAACGTGCATTACATGACATCATTTATAAATAATATAAGTGATTTAAAATTATTTTAGTTAATGAAAGCATTCACAATAATCCAAAAACATTCAACAAAAGGGCACTGCCAAAAATAAGCGAGCTACACTTTTAGTAGAAATTTTACAGAAAAAGCAAGATATATCATTGTTACTTTTAAATTTCTGTATAAACAGCTTGACAGGATAAAAGTTTTATAAATATATCAATTATTATATAGATTTTCTAAAATAATTATTTTGGCATGATCAAAAATGACTATTATATTACAAGTCTGTAAGACTTAATTGAGTTCATATTTTGTTATTTACCAAAATAAATATAATTTCAATAGTTTATGGGGATGAATAGGCCTACATTAAATGGTCTGGATAAAAAATGGTTGAAAATAAACCTATGCAAACAATCTATATAAACAACTTTATAAACAACTTATTTTAACAAAAAAAGATAATTGCTGCAGTAAAATATTATTTTAATAGGACAGATTTCAAACGATCTGCGGAGCGCTGCATGAAGTCGAACGCACCTTATGTCTCTTACAACCAAACACACGCGAGAAGTGACATGGAAACAACATGAGGTAACGTAGTATAGCTTTTGTTATTAACTACATAAGGGGAAAGAAGCCTTTAGTGGGGTAGAAAATGTACTTATTTTACTCACCTGGCCTTTGAAGGGAATTAGCAAGTTCCTCTCCACTTTTTTCTTTTTGACCTGGTTGTGGTATTGCCCTGATGACACGTCAAACAAACACGAGTGCTCCTGCCAAAATTTCACTTGTTTTTCCTCTATTTCTTGGGTACAAATTCACTGAGAAGAAGCACTTTTAACTTCTCCCCCAATCTCCCGTTTTCCTGCAGAAACCAATACTAGTGGATGCTGCTCTCTCTTATTGGCTGTAGGTAATTGGCGATGTTATTTTCAGTTCACATGGCATAACTTGAATCGCTGACAGCTCCAGATATTCGGCCTGCCAAATATCTCAAGAGTCTCTGCGACTCATCGGCGATTCTCTCAGCTGGCATCTTTGATAGTTCATACAGTGTGATTGTTACTCGTGTGAATGAGCACCAATTTTCCTGTAATTATGGGAATTTGTCAGCGATTTCTCAAAACCTGTTGGCGAGTCAAAATCTGGGCTAAAATCATGCAGTCTGGACTTGGCATAAGCTAGACAACAAAAATAAATTTTGAAAATAAAATCCGATATCTTCAGTGCAAATGACACTCAATCTAAACTAATTAAACTGCAAAACTCAAAATTACACAGACGGCAAAACACTCAGGCTAATCAAACAAAAACAAGCTAAGCTAAAACAAACCTGACAACATATCATATTGCTCAGTTTACTATCAGACAACAGCCATCAAACTTATAACCAACGAATTTTAACATGTAAACTCGAATTTCATCAGAAAAACTGAAGTAATAAATCACCAACTAAGCATGACACAAACAGATGCATGGAGCACAAAGGTACGCCGAGGCAGAGCGCACACCACTTACTGATCTGGCAGATCTTTAAATCCTGTGGTCCAAATTAAAGTTGGTATATTTTTGAAGGACAAAGAACTAGACTTTTTGGTAAATAACCAAATTATTCTAGCTAAACACTTCATTCCTATATGCATATTTAAAGGTGAAACCCTGCTTTAATGGATGGAGGAATGATCTGAAGAGGGTCGTAAAGTCTCTTCACTTCATCAGAAACAGAAAAACCTGAAAGTTTTCACATGCTTTTCACTCGTTTCTATTGCTTGATTAAGACCCTTTTTAAATTTTTTTAAATTTATTTATTTATTTATTTATTTATTTATTTGTTTATTTGTTTGTTATGTTTCTAGTCATGTACTTTTATATCAACATTAACACTATATGTATTGGATTGTTGATTATGCCATAATGGTTTGTACTTGAACTTTTGTTTAATAAAAAAAAAAAAAAAAGATCTTTAAATCCTCGTGGCTCATCCAAGGTGGAACTAGCACCGTGATAACGATGATGGACAGTTAACTGAACCAATAAGCAACCTAAAAATGGAGGGAGAACGAAGAGAGGAGGGTGAGAAACTAAATACACATAAAACTAACATGGAACATAGCATCCTGTTACGTGGTTTTATATGTAGATAGATTTATCCTCAATGAAAATTATGAAACACACACACACACACACAGACACACAGTACTGTAAATATACTGTATATATGCACAGGTGTACTAACATATCAACAGGTAAAGCACATACTATAAAACCAGCAGCAAACTCATATGCAGGATAGTTCACCTAATTTCCTCACCATTTACTGTACTCACACTCAAGTGATTCTAAACTTTGTGTTTCTTTTATCAGTTTAACAACAAAAAAAAAAAGAATATTCTGAAGAATATTGGTAACAGCAGCCATTGACATTCACAGTAAAAACAAAACAAAAAAGTATACTGTGAAGTTGAATGGCGTTTTTCCAGCATTCTTTCATATAGCTCCCTTTGTGTTCAAATGGGTTTGGAACAAGTGGAAGATGAGTAAACGATGACAGTATTTTCATTTTTCGGTTGAACTTCCCCTTTAAAGTAGGACATTGAAGTATATACTATATTTACCTCTTTAGTGTGTTAGTGATGTATTTCCAGTCATTTTTTACTTCAGTATAACAGATAGTGTGCAACAACTTGTGTTAATAAAAAGGAACTCTTGCAGATCATGCATGTTTAATGTCTTCATCTATCAATCATAACTAACCCAGTTAAGCTCTGACTAGGACATTAAACCACTCACTCTGCATACTGTAGATATTTAAGCATGAGGATGAAGCATATTAAGTTAAGAAAAAGTAAATAAACTACAATATAAATTTACATTGTAGGTTTTAAAAAGATTACTTTATTTAAATATTGCTGATATGCGTTATTAAGAGTATATATATCCTTTTATTAATGTACCACACAATAAAGGTTAACACTTTTTTTATATTGGTCTCCAAAGAATAAAAGGCAAGGGTGTCAAAATCAGTTCCTGGAGGGTCACAGCCCTGCACAGTTTAGTTCCAGCCCTGCTTCAACACACTTATGCCACGATCACACTAGAGTTTGAGCTTGCAAAATTATGTTACACAGCGCTGCGAAAAGGGGGGAAAATTAAACAAGATATTTAGACATGACAAAAAGCGATTGATTGGTCCATATTTTACATTTCTGTACAGAGAGGTCATGTTTTGATCTTCTATTGGTCTCACACAATCACATGATGCGATTTAGCTGGGCAGAGTTCACCAAGCTTGAACTTTGGAATCCAGCAACATGTGAAACTTGTCGCACAAGTTTGCATTTCCGACCTGTCGCATTCACATGGGTATGAATAGAAGTCTATGGGGCGAAAAGCAAAAAGCACTGTTGGTTTCAAACAAGCCTGAATGACTCAGTTGATTTGATTAGGTGTTTAATTAGGGTTAAAGCTAAACTGTGCAGAGCTGTGGCTCTCCAGGAACTGAGTTCGACACCTGTAAACTACATCTACATTAATCCAGATACATTTAGATCTGAAGGGCCAGCATCCAGCAGAGTTTAGCTCCAATCAAACACACCTTCTTGTAGATATCTAGTGATCTTGAGGGCACCGATTGGGTTGTTCAGATGTGTTTGATTAATGTTAGATGCAAAACTCTGCAGGACAGTGTTCCCATCCCTGTTCTAGCATAATTATATTCCCAAACATCAGACCCCCCTCCAAAATTGTGATAACCTGACAGAGTTTGAACATATTTATGCAACATTTAGACAACAGGTTTACTGTATGCAACTTTCTCAGGAAGTTTATTTTCTTTAACCCATGATGTGGAAACACAGCTTTATTTGTAAATGTTTTATGCGATGTTTAAATTGTGTTACATTACTATCTTTGAATGGAAACATGGCTATTTATAAGAAAACGGCAGTTAAGAAATCATTGCCATGTTGATATGCTTGCACAAGCTATCACAAGCCGATTAATAGAACTTTTAAAACTAGTTTTATAATACAAGCCAACAATAATTTACTCTGAAAAAAAGCTTTTAAAACCTGCTGTTAAACATGAAAAAAATGTCAACGTTGCTTTGACATAGAAGCACTTGCTTTTATAGTATAAATCAGTGTCTGACCTTGATGGACTGAACAGGAGATTTTAACATTAGAGAAAGCGAGTGTGTCCTCACTGCAGCCTGTAGCATGATGATGTACTGGATCAGGTTCAATCCATAGTGGACATGCATTTGCAAGAGGTTCTTGTTAGAAACAAGAATTATTTATATCAATTATTAATTTACCCATTACACTGGGTGTTATTAAGGTTTATACAACAGTTCTGTCTAGTTCTTGAATCAGATTAGCTGATAGCCGTGCGATA
Organism: Danio aesculapii; assembly: GCF_903798145.1. Classification (NCBI taxonomy): domain Eukaryota; kingdom Metazoa; phylum Chordata; class Actinopteri; order Cypriniformes; family Danionidae; genus Danio; species Danio aesculapii. Next base: position 28,687,270 of record NC_079436.1, read on the forward strand.
TTCTGCAATATCAGAACTCGTACAGCCTCCTCATCCTTCTGTATTATTCTGCCCACATACTGTAGAGTGACAGCCGATCAATAAACTCACTACAGTTTGACAAATATTGCTGCTGTTGGACAACATAATGTACTTTTGAGGCTTTTTTAGGGGAGAATGCAGTTGTTTTGATTGAAACTATGCAGTTTATTTATAAGTATAGCGCCTAATTTAAATATTTATAATTTCTAAGATACAGTGCGCTGTCATCCATCAGCCTATCATACTGAGCAGAGCAAAAAGAAAGAAAGAAGAAATGCCCACATGTGCTTAGCATTTTTCATTATTGCAAACACAACAGTAATCTGGTAGTGATTACACTGCTTTGGCTTTTAGGGGTTAATTATTGTGATCTCCCGATAGCAACAGAGAAATACTGGGAAATGTCATGCCGTTCAGTCTTAAAATGTGAGCAAAATCACCTGTTTTTTCATCCCTTAGACAGTATGCTAGAGAATCATTCAAATACTAGCTCTAAAATGATGTCTCCTGCTGTTCTGACCAGCTGCAGATGTGAAGGAATGGCGGAAGAAAGTAGTTCCTCATACAAAAGGGTTTTTAGACTCTCCGTGTTTGATTTTCTTTTTTATATACACAATTATGCTCTCCAACTGTTGTATAAATGCAATATCACACTCGTAGCTGTGCGATATGGTGTATATTGTCACTGGTGGGACACTAAGCATGCATCCCACCAGTGCCGATATACAGCCTTATCGCACTGCTACTCATGTGATATTGCTTATCTACACCAACCCTCAACCCAACCGTCTCAGATCCAGGATGTCATCATGCTACAGACTGCATCAAGGAGATTTTGAAAAAAAGCATAGCCTCAGAGACACACTAATCAATTACATCATTGTCATAGACCAATAACAGTGTAAAAGTGTTTACCAGCTCAAGTAAACTTTTTCAGCAAGTCTGTTATTGTAATTTGAACTCCAAACTAGTTTAATTTTGCCCTCATATTGTTCAAAAACGACAAAAGTTTGTCCTTTGATTTTGCTTGAAGTGCAGTGCCTTAGCCTGGGAAGAAACTGCGTGTCAGAAGATCTGGGTGATACTTTAGCTGCTATGCTTTGCTTCACTGGGGAAGGGACGATCTCTAGTGTACATTGAGTTACCTCAACATGTTCAAGCCTTCCATTACAACAAAAATCAAGACAAAGGGAAAGAAGAACCAGTCACGACAGAGTATTCATCTCTTCATGCTGGTGGAGTCACTTGAGACTGGATAAAGCATTTCCATGTTCCCAAGCAGCCCTGCAGGATTTCTGGACTTCCTTCATCTTGGATGTTCACTGCATCAGTGGGAAGATTCAGTTAACGTTAGCAGCATGCTTTGAAAGACCATTGCCTGAAACTGGATTTCTTGTGGATTTTACTTTGGAGTGCTCTTACTTCACAGTCTTCTTGTTTGGATCATTAATATTTATTAAAGTAAGTCAAGTGATAGAGGACTCTGTCTGAATTATCAAGAAACAGTTTCCATCACACTGTGTTAAAGCACATTTTGAACTATTGCATGAGAAACGAGTGATGGAAATGGCAAACTTCAAATAAAAATAACTTGATTCATTCTCTTGAGGTATTTTTGGACTTATAAGGTTATAAAAGTTTATGCGAATAATAAAAGATGGAAACACATTTGCAGAATAAACTGTATAGTGGACATTACATCCACGTCTAATCAGCTGTCTCCAGTATGCTTGCCTTGTTTACTGTAGTTACTGGGTTACTTCAATACTACGGACTAACATCATGCTGTCGCCACTGGCTTGTATGGTTCGGGATCTGTAGAGCTGCGCATCGTTGGATTTGCTCTTCAGTGTTTGGACTCTCAGTAGTGACTATTAAACCACACTGAACTGAGCTAAACAGAACTGAACTTAAACACTAAAAACTGAACTGACACTGTTCCTATTTACTATGACCTTTTATGTGAAGCTGCTTTGACACAATCTACATTGTAAAAGCGATATACAAATAAAGGTGAATTGAATTGAATTGAATTAACACTAACAATCCAGGCCTGTAGCCAGGGGTGATTCAGGTGGTTTGAAAGACCCACCCCTCACTGTCAAGGGTCCAGAATATGTCCCATACATGAGCTCATTTGTCCTATTTTAAGTCCTTTTCCATCATAAACCGTGAAAATAACCCATTGAAGAAGGATTTAAAGGGGTGGTCCTCTACAATATCATTTTTTAAACTTTAGTTAATGTGTAATGTAGCTGTGTGAACAGAAACAACATCTCTGAATGTAATACGCTCAAAGTTCAATACAAAGGGAGACATTGGCTTTTACAGAGTTAGCTTAGAAAAAAAATACATCTGGGCTTGTGAGATCACAAGGGTTTCTTGTTACATGCATTCAACTCTCGCGCACACTACGCAGCGAAGGGGCGTGGCCAGAGGCGCTGTAATGTTAAAGCAGTGTCAGCTAAAATGCCATCCAAATGCTGCTATTTCCACAGAGTTTGTTCTGTTTTTGTATTTGGGCTTCCAAAGGACACGACACAAAGACAAAAGTGCTAACAATTTAATTTGAATTATGTTCGATTCGGCTAAAAACTGCCCCAAACGACGAAGCTGTGGATTGTCAGCCACAACCCATTAGTATTTTTATTTGTTAAAATTAATCAACTACAGGCACAGTTTCTAGTGTTAACGGTATGTTGTAGCGAGGATGTAAACAAGAATGTAAAAAATGGGAAATGCTGTTTGGCACCGTTAACAGTTTAGCTACAAATTCATATTTATCAGTCAAACCCCTGACAGCCACAATTTTCAGCAGCATGTGCAGTGTCTCTCTATGTGTGTCTCTTCATGCGGCTGCTTTCCTTGTGTTCTACATCTCAAATAACAAATTCGCAAAAGATATGAGAACATTTTATATTACTTACACATGCTTATTCTGAATATATGTAAAAGACAGATTTTATTTTAGAGAGCAGACGTGAGCTGTTTGCTCTTCATTTCTGTCTGATTCAGGCAGCTAACACTGCTTACAGTGGCTCTGACAGTTTACCCAGCGCAAAAGCACACGCTTGTAGGGGAGTGGTGTGGAGACAATCTGCAAATCAAAGCGCAATATGTTAGCGAACCAATCAGAGCCTCTTGAGGGCGGGCCTTTCAGAGGAACTGAAAAATATGTAGCTGTACATAATCAAAGTAAGATGTATGAAAAAATAATGTGATTTTCAAGTGAAGCATGAGCACACATTGCTTTGCATCTTATAAACACAACCAAGCCTTTGAAAATACACTCTGGACCACCCCTTTAAGACCAAACAGAATCATGTCGTGACTTCACAGCTTTTCATCAGTTTGGGCCAATGCAAACAATTATTTTACATGACTCCAACATCTGTGCAAGAAAACTTACAATCTGACGAAAGTAAAGTCATCTTTCACTACTGACCTACTGTCTTGTTGTTAAATAGAGAAAACATTTTACAAGTAACTTTTATTCTAAATTTTGGACGTTATTCATGAAACAAAAAATTATCCATCAAAAGCAGCCCATATTAAAGTTAAGTTTAATACTATTCAGGCTTTTGTTGTTATCCATGAACTTTTTTTTACAAGAGAAAAATCTAGAAAAAAATTGTAGAGCTCTACATTATTATGTGTGGTTTATTTATAAACTAATTTCGAGAGGATCACGTGCTTATGATCAACACGGCTGGCTCCTCATTAGCTTAGTAATCTGACCCACTAGATGATTACAGAAGCATTATAAATAACCAGAGTTTTTCACTCCAGTTTTCTTCGTCTTGAAGCTCCCCCCCCCCCTTCCACCCCTACTTCCTCCCCCTTTTTCCGATAGGGTGACACGGTGGCCCAGTGGCTAGCACTGTTGCCTCACAGCAAGAACACCGCTGGTCCAACCTCGTATCGGGCTGGTTGGTGTTTCTGTGCGGAGTTTACATGTTCTTCCCGTGTTCGCGTGGGTTTCCCCCGGGTCCCCCGGTTTCCTCCCACCGCCTAAAAACATAAACTATAGCCAATCGACTAAACCAAATTATCACAGAAAACAACACTAGTTTACACTTCTCACGCGGCGACAAGCAGGGGAGTCCACGAGACCTACCTGAGCTCGAACTCCGCTCTCGCCCTTCTAACGGGAGGGAGCCCCGGGCTCGAGGATAATACAAGCTCAGGGCTCTCCCGGGACAGCATGCCAAATACGCTTTATTGATTATCAGCTAAGTGTGAACTCTTGAATAATAATATTATTATCATTGTCAAGTTCCAACAGAGGAAAGTTGAATGCGCTGGCCAGACTGTTATTTGCCTAATAAATACAAATAAGCTACAGTTTTTAATAAAAAATAAATAAATAATATATTTTTATAATAATAAATGTGATAAATTTGTATTTTAATGTTTTTTCAAAATTTTTTAGAAAATGTTTTGGTGCATCAAAAAGTTTGGTTATGATGACCATCCGACAAGCTATTTAAACAAAAAATTGCTTAAAATGTCCCTAAAATGCAGTATTTAAACCTCATAAATAAACAGAAAATGAGGCGAATAACCCCAAAAAGGTCAAATTTTGAGAAAAAAGAACACCCCTTTTACCAGGCTGGCTACGGGCCTGCAATCTAATGGAAATGGACCTAATTCACATTGTGATTTGCTTCACTAGCTAAATGATTTTCCTGGTGATCATTGGTGTCAGATGGTAAACTCATAAAGTCAAATTGTTAATCTTATAATACCAAAATCATATTGATTATGTTCGCAGGGCTGGCCAAGCATAAAAATAATGATGGCTAATACTGCTTAAGGAAAACATCAGCAAAACTGTTGTGTTGTTGAATGAATGAATGAATGAATGAATGAATGAAAGTTGCACAAATGTTGCATAAGTTATAAGTTGTTATCTAATGAATAAAGCAAATAAATAAATGACTAAGCACATGAAAATGTATTTGCAAGTATAATCAGACCATTTTATACAAGAAGTAGAATACTGTCATATTTCTCTCTCAAGAGCATATGCTGATGAAGTTTATTAATGGGAGCACATCAAGGAGGAACACACTGAAACTGATGGTGGATTCAGAGGAGGAAATTACTAAAAGCAAAAGTGAAATGCCAAATTTGCCAGTGGAACACGAAGTCAAAAAGAAGAAATGGGAAAGATCATTATGCTTCTTCTAAAAGACAGCATGCAAATGTCCTCATTAATCTGAAATGATATAGTGCACAATACATTTATAAACCAGAAAAGCATATTGTTTTGTATTTTTAGTTTGGGAGTCTTTTGTCTGTTTTCAATATATTGTAATATTTATAATAATCTATTTTATTATTTCACTTATATTTTTGATGCACGCTATATTATGCAATAATAATAATAATAATAATAATAATAATAATAATAATAATAATAAATAATAATAATAATAATAATAATAATAAAAGTAAATAAATAAATAAAAATTGTGTGTTTTTTATGTAATCATTTTATAAATTCAAAAAATAAAAATGTTACAATTATATTAATAAATTATCTCCCATACTGAATCATTCCCTATGCTGGACATGTTAGAGACTATATTATATATATATGTGTATGTATATATGTATATGTATATATATATGATATATGTATATGTATATGTGTGTATAAATATATATATATATATATATATATATATATATATATATATATATATATATATATATATATATATATATATATATATATATATATATATATATATATATATATATATACATATATATATATATATATATATATATACATATATATATATATATATATATACATATATATATATATATATATATATACATATATATATATACATATATACATATATATACATATATATATAATAATTTATGTTATATTATATATTTTTATAAATGTCTACAAATCATTATTTTATTTTATTATCCCATTTATCATTTGATTCCATCACATGCCTGTTTTATTTAAGATAGAATTTATTTCAGTTTTGTATCTCAGATTTCACCTTATATATAAACTGTAGTGTATGAGTACGTGTGTGAATGTGAGAGTGTATGGGTGTTTCCCAGTACTGGGTTGTGGCTGGAAGTAAAACATATGCTGAAAAAGATGGCGGTTCATTCTGCTGTGGTGACCTCTGAATGAATGAATGAATGAATGAATGAATGAATGGGGGTGATCACTTTAAGTGTAACTAGTCACAGTGAATGCAGTCCTGGTATATTAGCTCTGATGCTGGAGATCTACACATTCATTGACAGAAGCTTGTGAGGAGAATGGGCTACCATAGCAACAGCACAGATGATGCACACTCATATGCAGCAGACGATCAGAAACACAGCACTCGACCTGAAGAAAAGCATGCACGGGTCAGACTGCTTGCCAAGGTTTAACAGTCAAGAACTGCTGGCCTTTGACAGCCTGCAGCTGAGCATTTACTGTACCTCCATCACTGATGTGGAGGAGGAAGACAATGAAAATACCAGGGGGGTGGGGGAACATGGTAGTTTTGAATGGCAGATATGGAATAATGTTTAAAGGTAACATGTTCTTTTTCACTCACTCACTCACTCACTCACTCACTCACTCACTCACTCACTCACTCACTCACTCACTTACTCACTTACTCACTCACTCACACACTAGTCTTTGGCTTAGTCCCTGATTTATCAGGGGTTGCCACAGCGGATTGAGTAATCGCCAATTACTCTGGCATATGTTTTATGCAGTGGATGCCCTTCCAGCCGCAACCTAACACTGGGAAATTTCCGTACACTCTTTCATTCACTACAGCCAATCTCCTTTTGTTTACTCAATTTACCTATACCACATGTCTTTGAACTGTGGGGGAAACCGGAGCAGCTGGAGGCGATGTTTTAACTATATTTCAGCTGATATTTCACCCAAAAATTATGTCATCATTAACTCGCCCTTCACTTGTTAAAAGCATATTTGATTTTTATTTTTATTTTTGTTATTTTATACCCGTAACCACTGACTTCCATAAAGAACAAGTAGAAAGTGGATACAGGTTTCCATTTTGTGTGTATGTGTGTTTGTCTTCACTAGAAAAAAAAAGAAAGTTTTGGAAACCACTTATGGGTAAGTGAATTGTGATCAAATGTTAAATTTTGGGTGAATAATCTCTGTATAATATAACAGTACTTTGCCAGAATTAGCTTTAAAAAATCCTATCTCTTTACATTTACATATCATTTATTCATTTAGCAGACGATTTTGTCATAAATTTAGAAGGCATTCAGCGATTCAACAAGAAGAGGCAATACAAACAGGAAGTGCTACATATACAAAGAAACTGTTAGTGCTGAGAGAATTAAGCGCTAGAGTAAGGAGGGGAGGGATTTTTTAAAGTGCTCAAGTCCACTGTAAACATTTTTAAGTCAGTACAACAAAAAAAAAAAACATAATCCTTATTTCCTTTCGCTTTTTCTTGTTCACTCAACTTTTGAAAACATCAGCTGCACTGACCTAAAATTAATTGTCAGTAATGCAAAAAACATTTTGTTGGGTTAACATATGATTATTTATTAGTTGTCTGAAGAGGATCTGTAACAAAACCTTTTAAGTTGTGTCAACTGAACGTTTTTTGTCTGCAGAACTGGAATACCTAAAGTTGAGTGAACAAAAAAAACACAATCCTTATTTTCTTTAGTTTATTCTCGTGTACAATTTTATTACCTTTGATTGATAGGACAGTAGAGAGTATAGACAGGAAAGCATGGAAATGATCACCATAGGACCTCAAGGAGGTGATCAAACTCGGGTCTCTGTGAACACCGTGTCGGGTCAGTGCCATGTGTCGGCGCACTAACCACTACACTATTAGCACTGACATGTAGTCAACCTTTGAAAACATCAGCTGCACCGACCTAAAAACTCTTGTGGAAATTGGCACTAAGAAACAATACAAAACAAATTGAAAAAACAAAACTAAAACAGAGACAAATGTTTACCAAACATTTATTAGACACAGAATTAGAAACAGGACAGGAGGTAAAACAACAATGGTAAACAGGACATGTGAAGGATGCCTTCCTGTTTTTGTCAATTGAACTATGTTTTTTCTGATAATGTATTATTTCTTAGTACCAGTTTCTAAAAGAGTTTTTTGTTCACTCAACTTCAGACATTTTGGGTCAGTCAGTGCAACTGACGTTTTCAAAAGTTAAATACACGTCAGCACCAATGGGGTAGTGGTTAGTGCGTCGACACATGGCACTCTGGTGTTCACGGCGACCTGAGTTTGATTCCCGCCTCAATGTCCTATGCCGATCATTCTCCTCTCCCCACGCTTTTCTGCCTATACCAGGGATGGGCAAACTCGATCCTGGAGGGCCGGTGTCCCTGCATAGTTTTGCACCAACCCTAATCAAACACACCTGCTTGTAGCTTTCTAGTGATCTTGAAGACACTAATTAGGGTGTTCAGGTGTGTTTGATTAGTGTTGGAGCAAAACTCTACAGGGACACCGGCCCTCGAGGATCGAGTTTGCCCATGCCTGGTCTATACTCTCTTCTCTCCTATCTATTAAAGGTTTAAGGATTATGTTTTTTTCTGTTCACTCAACTTCAGACATTCCTGTTCTGCAGACAAAAAATGCAGTTGGCACAACTTAAAAAGGTTTGGTACAAAGTAGTTCACCTCTCCAGAAAACTAATAATCCTATGCTAATCCAACAAAATGTTTTTTGTATTACTGACAAATACTTTTAGGTCAGTGCAGCTGATGTTTTCAAAAGTTGAGTGAACAAGAAAAAGCGAAAGGAAATAAGGATTATGTTTTTTTTTTTTAACTGATAAAATGTATTACAGTGTGTTTATGGAAAAGAATGTGTTCATTTGCCATTTCATTAATATCAGTGAATCAGCAGTTCACTTGGGAATGGGAAGATCATTCCACCAACGAGGAACATTGAATGAAAAGGTTTTGGAAAGTGACTTAGAGCCTCTCTTTGATGGAACCACAAGGCGGTGCTCACTTAATAACCAGAGGCTTCTGGATGGGATGTAGATTTTCAGAAGCAGGTTGAGGTAAAAGGCTAAGCCAGTGGCTGTTCTGTAATGATATGAACTTGATTCAAGCCTCAACTTCTAACCATTGCAAGGAGATAAAGGCAGGTGTGACATAGGCTCTCTTGGGTTCATTGAAAACTATGAGCTGCAGCATTCAGGATTTGTGTGAGGTTTAAGGGTGCAAGATGGGAGTCCAGCTAGAAGAGCACTGAAGTAGTCCAGCCTAGAAATGACAAGAGCTTGGATTAGAAGTTGTGCTACATGGAAGGAAGGGTCTGATCTTTGTGATGTTAAAAAGTGCAAACTTGCATGATCAAGCTGTGTTAGCAATGTGCTCTTTAAAAGGGCAGCTGATCATCCAGGATCACCCCAATTTCTTACTGAACTACATGGAGTAACAGATGATCCCTGTTGGATGGAGAAATTGTGTTGAATGTGTGTAGTTGCAGGGACGACAAGACAGATTTTTGCCAGGTTATGCTGTAGGGGATGGTTTTTCATCCATGCCAAGATATCCTTCAGGCAGTATGAGATCCTTGCACCATTGGATAATCTGGTTGAAATGATAGATAGAGCTGTGTGTCGTCAGTATAACAATGATAAGAGAAACCGTGTGATTGGATGATGGTTCCTAGTGATGTGGTGAAAAACAGATCTTTGTGATGTGTATAAATTTATATATATATATATATATATATATATATATATATATATATATATATATATATATATATATATATATATATATATATATATATATATATATATATATACACACACACACACACACACACACACTATACAAAATTTACTTTTTGAAAAATTGTGTAAACTGACAATTAAATATCAACTCAAAAAATTACTTCCCAATAATTAGCACAAAACGCTAATAAAATTTAGTAACATTTAACCTCTTGTCCTGTAATTCAGCTCATATACACTCATCGGCCACTTTATTAGGTACACCTTACTAGTACCGGGTTGGACCCCTTTTTGCTTTCAGAACTGCCTTAATCCTTCGTGGCTTATATTTGACAAGGTACTGGAAATATCCCGCAGAGATTTTGGTCCATAGTGACATGATAGCCTCATGCAGTTGTGGCAGATTTCTGGCTGCACATCCATAATGCGAATCTCATGTTGGATTGAGATCTGGTGACTGTAGAAGACTGTAGAGGGATGTACTTCGTCACATATATTCAAGAAACCAGTCTGAAATGATTTGTCCTTTATAACATGACGTGTTATCCTGGTAGAATTAGCCATCAGAAAATGGGTACACTGTTGTCATAAATGGATGGACATGGGCAGCAACAATACTCAGTTAGGCTGTGACATTGACATGATGCTCAGTTAGTACTAATGGGCCCAAAGTGAGCCAAGAAAATATCCCCCACACTGTTACACAACCACCACCAGCCTGAACCGTTGATACAAGGCAGGATGGACACATGCTTTAATGTTGTTGACATCAAATTCTGACCCTACCATACGAATGTCACATCAGAAATCAAAGCTCACCAGACCAGGCAACGTTTTTCCAATCTTTTATTGTCCAATTTTGGTGAGCCTGTGCGAATTGTAGCCTGACAGGAATGACACCAGGTGTGGTCATTTGCCGCTGTAGCCCATCCGCCTCAAGGTTGGACATGTTGTGCATTCAGAGATGCTCTTCTGCATATCTCGGTTGTAACTAGTGGCTATATTTGAGGTACTGTTTCCTTTCTATCAGCTCAAACCAGTCTGGCCATTCTCCTCGGACCTCTGGCATCAACAAGGCATTTGCGCCCACAGAACTGCTGCTCACTGGATATTTCTCTTTTTTGGACCATTCTCTGTAAATCCTAGAGATGGTTGTGCGTGAAAATCCCAGTAGATCAGGAGTTTCTGAAATACTCAGACCAGCCCATCTGGCACCAACAACCATGCTACGTTCAAAGTCAGTTAAATCATCTTTCTTCCCCATTCTGATGCTCGGTTTGAACTGCAGCAGATTGTTTTGACCATGTCTACATGCCTAAATGCATTGAGCTGCTGCCATGTGATTGACTAATTAGACGAGCAGTTAGACAGGTTTACCTAACAAAGCGGAGTGTATATAGTTTGGTACATAAAACGAGAACATTTGTAATTTTTTTGTTGTAGTTTTTTGGACCAGACACTGTGAATCTCCAGCTGCTACAATGAGTGAACTATGAAATTATGACTCCTGCAGCATTGTAAATGAGCGAAGGGGAGGAAACATATGATAAGCTTCCCTTTCTAAAAAGTCATATTTTTGTGATATGTCCTCTTTAATCTAAATAAGAGGGGTCTAGACTCTGAGGAGCTGAGCTGCATGCAATGCTTTTAATGCACACACCTAACCCCACCCCTAACCCTACCCCTCACAGTGACGTCACTTGCTCCATTGAGTGCATTGTGTCTGACATTGCATCTCTGAGATATGCAGCCTCAGCTTGCAAATTCAAGTCTTCATCTAGATACTATTGATCTAAACTACACAAACACAGCTTCACTCAGCCACCTGGTTCTCACATGTTTGCAGAACGGTGGCTATTCAAAGTAGATGGCAAAAGCCAACAAAGCAATCTGGAGCTGTATTAGTGAGAAGACCCTATAAAGTGTGAAGTGTATTGAAGTGTGCATTCATCTTCATTTCTTTCTCAAACCTTCACTGTTTTTATTGACCACCCAGCTTTGAATTTATGGGCATACAGGCACTGAAATGAAATGTGGGTATGCTTTTGATAGGCCAACAATTCTTGAAAATGGCTGTTGTGTAATGGAGAGAGACTCCTACTTACCTGCTCAGGTAATGTGCAGCTCTGATAGATCTATTGATTTCACAACTTCCATATATAACCTTTTTTTTCCAATAGCAGATAGCTATACAACTCTGAAATGATTTATTTTTTTGTACAGACTAATTCACATAATTTTGCCACATGCATTAATATTATTAATATTATCATTATTAGTTAATTGTGAGTTTGTTAGTTTGCGTGTTTGTTTGACTCTCAAAGTGTTGGTAGCAGTTTGCTGTATAGATCAGCAGGGACCACGGTTTTAGCTACACTATAATAATGGTTTCTACTGAAGAAATAAAAGGTATACATAGTTTTTAGAAAAATACATCAGAAATACACTACACCACAGCAAAAAAAAAAAAAAAAAAGAAAAGAAGAGTGAAAGAAAAGAAAAGAAAAAGAAAACACTCATTAATTTGCAAAAGAAAAAAGGATATTTAAAAATTGTTAACACAGAATGAAGAATATTGTGACAGCATGTAGCAGTTTTGGCACTGGCTTTCTTCTGCTGCTGCTACTTCTTCCTCTTCCTCTTTTTCTTCTTCTTCTTCTCCTTCTCCAAGGTGTTTTACTTCTTTAGTACTGATGTATTTTTTATATATTTTCTGGAAGTTGTTTTAATTTTTACTGGGGAAAGATTATTCTATAGATAGCCTGGGGTGAGTAAATAAAAAGCAAATTTTAAGTTTGGCTGAACTCTCCCTTTTTTAACACAATACATACATAACTATTGTTTTAATTGTGAACAATGAACAATAAAATTATATAAAATAAACAAACATAAATATTTCAATGTGGACTATCCTTTTAAAAAACAAAGGTATGGTTTTATGTGGAATAAACTGAAAGCCATCAATCATGCAATTCTATTCAAATGATGGCTTTTCCTTCATGGTTCATTCAAGATCAAGCTGGCCCGTCTACGCAAGTCAATTAAAAGCCTTTTTACATTCCAAAAGGCCCTTGCTGCTAATCTAATATTAAAATTGGACAACCCTGACCTAAAGTACAGTAATGTGTATGAATTCAGTTGTCCTTGTCTTTTACATTAAACTGCTCAGGTATATTTGTCAGCTACTCTATGCTGTGGGGGAAAAAGCTGTGAGATAAATTGCAATCAATTACAAGTAAACTTTAAAAAAGCAATAGGGCATTTAAAAAATGTCATGGGCTCTGATCAGTGTTTTAGCTGAACATATTGAAAAATTCATTTTGAGAAGCAGAATATAATAAAATAAAACACAGGGGTTAAGATCTTGCCATTTTTAATTATTATTTTTGTTTTAAATTAAATTAATTGAGTAATACTGACTCTTACTCTCAGGGTCATTTATATCGAAGTTGATATTTAGCCGCACCATGTTGGTGTTTAGCCGCACCATGATGTGGGTTGTTAGCCCAACACTCAACCCCCAACCTGGAAAACCAGGACGTACACACATACACTACAGACAATTAAGCTTACCCAATTCACTTATAGAGCATGTCTTTGGACTTGTGGTGGAAACCGGAGCACCCAGAGGAAACCCATGTGAACACGGGGAGAACATGCAAACTCCACAGAGAAATGCCAACTGACCCAGTCGGGGCTCAAACCAGCAACCTTCTTGCTGTGAGGCGACAGCGCTACCCACTGTGCCACCCAATTTAATAATGATTAAATAATTATTAAATTAATACTGTCATTCAGCAAATACACATTAGTTAAAGGTGACTGTAAAGACATTTATAATTATACACATTTTTCAATATTTTAATGGATAAGGTTTCAAATGTTTTACAAAAACACTGCAACCCTGAAATAAATAATAAATACATATTGAGCATCAAATCAGAATGTCACTATGGTTTCTGAGAGATTACTGTCACTTGAATAAATTACTATATACTGAACTATGTTAAATGTGTGTATATGTACTATTAAAACAGGGGTTGGGAACCTTTTTTTCAGCAAAGAGTTGTTTCTGATATTTAGCCAATGCATTTTTTAAAGAGCCATTGGTGTGTATATATATATATATATATATATATATATATATATATATATATATATATATATATATATATATATATATATATGCTGATCTACTGGGATTTTCACGCACAACCATCTCTAGGATTTACAGAAAATGGTCGGAAAAAGAGAAAATATCCAGTGAGCAGCAGTTCTGTGGGTGCCTTGTTGATGACAAGGGTCAGAGGAGAATGGCCAGACTGGTTCCATCTGATAGAAAGGCGACAGTAATTCAAATAACACTTTTTTTACAACCAAGGTTTGCAGAAGAGCATCTCTGAATGCACAACACATCCAACCTTGAGGCAGATGAGCTACAGCCGCAGAAGACCACACCTGGTGCCACTCCTGTCAGCTAAGAAAAGGAAACTGAGGCCTGGTCTGATGAGTCTCGATTTTTGCTGTGACATTCGAATGGTAGGGTCAGAATTTGGCAGAAAACAGGAAAGCATGGATCCATTCTGCCTTGTCTCAAGGGTTCAGGCTGCTGGTGTTGGTGTAATGGTGTGGGCGATATTTTCTTGGCACACTTTGGGCCCATTAGTACCAATTGAGCATCGTGTCAACGACACAGCCTACCTGAGTATTGTTGCTGACCATGTCCAGCCCTTTATGACAACAGTGAACACGTCTTCTGATGGCTGCTTTCAGCACGACAACGAGCTATGTAATAAAGCACGAATCATCTCAGACTGGTTTCTTGAACACGACAATGAGTTCACTGTACTTAAATGGCTTCCACAGTCACCAGACATCAATCCGGCATATTTGAGATGTGGTGGAATGGAAGATTTGCATCATGGATGTGCAGCCGACAAATCTGCAGCAACTATGAATGTTTTAATTATAATGAAAAAAAGAGATTTAAAGAAGTATAGAGTTTTTTCGGTTCACCATCACCACTCATGAACGTTGTTTGAATTTACTTGCACAAGATTACCATAGAAATGTAAGTTGTTTTCCCTTTATTGGTGTCGTGATTCAAGTTTATCAAAGCACCACACACACACGTTGTTCGAAATGCCCTTTTGTTAAATGAGTTCTTATTCATTTTGCTGTAAAAAAATATATAAAAAAACAATAAAAAAGGGAATTGTAATTGTATTTTCAATAGGAAATTGTTATAATTTTTTTAAACCGTAAAATATAATTGAAGGGAAACCATTATTTTTATTTTTATAATTATACATTATTTTTGGTCAAAGGTCATAGGTTCCCTACCTCTGTATTAAAATATTTATACATTTTGTATCAACTGATTTGTCTGTCTGTTGGTCCATCTGTCTATCTAATAATTATGTGAACATAAAAACACTTCTTTAAACTATTTCAAACATCTCATTGACCCCAGTGTTTTTATTATTTTTGTTAAAACAATTTTTTTCTTCTTCTCCAAATTAGATTCCAAACTCCAAAACAACCAAACACAGTATTAACTCACAAAAGCTCATCAATCATAGTTCTCTTTATTGTTAATAGGCAGCATTTTTGTACATTCACTCAAGTGTCAGACAGATCAAACATGCATAAAAGCAAATAATCATACAGGTAATAGTGATAAACAACATATTTCATTTTTCATGTCGAATATTCATGTCACCCTTTGAAAATAAAAATACCATCAGTTTAAAATGTATGGCTTCAGAGGAACCCAATCACCAATCATAACAGCATCAAGGAGTTCAGATGCTAACTAACAAGGGCTTGATTTGTTACAGAATCCCAAATCACATCAACACAATAGTCACACACAGTCT
The DNA here is from genome assembly GCF_903798145.1 of Danio aesculapii. Classification (NCBI taxonomy): domain Eukaryota; kingdom Metazoa; phylum Chordata; class Actinopteri; order Cypriniformes; family Danionidae; genus Danio; species Danio aesculapii. Next base: position 28,702,935 of record NC_079436.1, read on the forward strand.
GTGCTGGAAATTGAAACATTATACTCATCATTATTTTCACAAAATAAGAAATAGAAAAAAACAAACAATGTTTCCCAAGGTTCTCATTAAATTATTTGTAGACAGAGATTGGACTCTAGAGAGAAATCAATGTGTTTAATAAATACCCACTTTTAGGCTAAGCTCAACTCCCAGCAGATCACACCAACCACACTGAGTTAATTGGCTTGTGGAAAGAAGGTTGATCCATTGACTCCCATCATTCCCTGCTGACAGCAATCAGTTAATCACTAACCGCTGTCATCACAAAGGTAAATACCGGATGACATCACTGAATAATGCATTCGTTTTAGATGTGATCACGCGCTACCTTCTTCTATAGTTTTGTGTTTTTCTTTGCTGATTTTCTTTATGAAATTCAATATCAGTCATACTGTGTGTGTGTTTTTCTTTTGCTAGAAAATGAGAATATAATTTATAAAGACCAACTTTTTTTTACACTTTAGTTTTTTGCTGTTAACAAACCATGAACTAAGACTGATTTAGCTCAAAAATTCTTATTTGCTGCATAGTTAGAAAGGTAATAAGATAATACTTTATACTTTATAATTTATTTTACAAAATGTATAATATATACAAAAATGTGGGCACCCCTTGTGGCTGCATAATAATGTATTCTTTCTTTATAAGAGAAGATTGCAGAGAAATGCCATTCGGTTTCTAGAGAAAGCTAAATAATGTCATGTTTTTTCAGACAGTATTACATAGTGTAGCAGTATAGAGATGTGTGAAATTAAATTGAAACTGAAAAATAGGCTATGCAAAAGTTTGGGCACCCTCTCTTTGTGTGAATTTCAAAACCTGTAGTCACAATCATACTGATTGATCAACACAAAATTGATTTGAGTGACTCAGTGAACCTTAACAATCCTAACACGTGCAACCAATCATTAAAGAAGCATATTTAAGATAGCTGATTGCTAGTTGTGCTTTTTGTGAACCTGAAAGAAGCAACATGGGAGCCTCAAAAGAACTTCCTAATGACCTTAAAACTAGGATAATTCATCAAAATGGATTAGGAGAAGGATGAAAATAACTATCACAAAGGTTTCAGTCTCTATCTCCACATACAGAAATATAGTAAGAAAATGGAAGGCCACAGGAACAGTTCTTATGAAGGAAAGATGTGCTAGACCACAAAAAAATAACTAAAAGGCAAAGGCGAAGAATGGTTAGGATATTCAAAGACAAACCTCAGACCACCTTCAAAGAGCTCCAGGAATATCTTGCTGCTAATAATGTCATTGTACGTCATTCGACAGTTTAGTGCATTCTCCACAAAGAACAGCTCAATGGAAGAGTGATGCAGAAGCCTTTTCAGCATTCTGCCAACAAGAAGAGTTGTTTGAGGTGTGCAAAGACTCATCTGGACAAGCCTGAATCATTTCGGAAAATATACAGGTAAACAGATGCCATAACCATAGGCACTTTGCATGGCGGAAAAAGTGCACAGCATTCCAGGAAATAAACATGCTCCCTACTGTAAAATATGGTGGAGCGTTCATCATTCTGTGCAGATGTGTGGCAAGCACAGGTACTGGAAACCTTGTAAGAGTTAAAGGTTGCATGGCTTCCACCCAGTATCAGCAGATTCTGAAGAACAATGTTCAGGAATCAGTCAAGAGGCTGAAGTTATGACAGGGTTGGATGTTTCAGGAGGACAATGACCCAAAGCACAGTTCCAGATCTACCAAGGAATTCATACACAGACACGATATAATGTTCTAGAGTGGCCATACCAGTTCCCAGACTTGAACATCATCGGAAATCAATGGATTGATTTGAAAAGGGCCGTTTATGCTCGGCACCCATCAAACCCGACCAAACTGGAGAACTTTTGCAAGGAAGAATGGTCCAAAATGCCTTCAGCAAGAATTCAGGGACTTATACTTGACTATAAGAAGTATCTACAGGCTGTTCTAGAAAGTTCTAGAAAATTAAAACTGCTCCAGTCCAGTTTTTCAGAGTCAAAGCGTAGTTTAGTTCAGGTCATTGTACTACAAATGTCACTGCTGAAAGCCCAAACACTGATACACATCCACTAATGCACTGCTCCATAAGTCCCAAACTAAGCAAGCCAGCATTAACAGTGGTGAGAAACAAACCTCACCAATTGACGAAAAAAAAAAAAAAAAACCTTGAGAAAAACCAGGCTCAGTTGGGCACGACCAGTTCTCCTCTGGTTAACCTTCTTTTGCAGACATCACCAGGAACCATCTCCCATAACTTGCTTTCTCTTATCATTGTTATGCCAATAACACACAGCTTTATCTTTCATTACAGCCAGATAACCGAATGGTAGCTACAAGTCGCACTGCCTGTGGGATATTTCGGCATGAATCTGCACAAAATAAAACACTTTAAATTTTAGCACGTTCCTCAGGTCCCAAAAACTGTACATATGTGGGAATTTAAAGAGATTAACAAGCTTTTACCCATTTTAACAGTCCTTCAGCATTATTGTGCATTCATTGTTGTCAACAATTGAAGCATAAATTTAGCTTACAAATATGACATATCATATATTATTTATAATATATAATATTCAATAAAATATTTAGGTAATTCTCTCTTCTCTGTTGCCTAAGGGGGAAATGAATTATGTACCAATGTTTTATTATTACATTTTATACAAAGAGAGAGCACTAGAGAGAAAAGACTATTATATTATTTCAAATAAATGTTGGTCTTGCTTCATCAAAGAATATAGAAAAATATGTAACATACCCAACAGCATTATTCATGTACTGTACATCACATATATGTGTGTGTTCATGGCATTTTTCTTCCTTTTTCTTGCATTTTACATTCATTGCCTAGAGACAGAACTTAAAGCTTAGAAATAAAAAATCGATGACAGGTCAGAGTTATTAATTCCAAGAAACATACAGCCTATTCATAAAAACAGTAGAATATGTTTGAAGTACTGTACTATAGGTGAACAAAAACCTTGACCAGAGCGAAGGAACCTTGGCGTCTTATTGTAGACCACCTGACAGTGCAGTTCTATGCCAGCGGGGAACGGCTGTTGTGAGAATCACTAAATTGTATTAGCCATGTGACCTTGGCACAGTATCTGAGCTGGGTCTGCTCCAATGGGATATAATAAGTAATGCAGGAGAGCAGAGAAGAGCAGACAGTGTAATGGGCCATTTGACCACAGGCAGACATTTAACTCCGAGCCTGAAGAGCCGAGATCTAACAGTGCAGCGCTGATAACATAAGAGCAACTCTAGGCAGAGGAAAGACACGTTCCTCTGATATAAATCATTTAAAGGGATAGTTCCCTCATTTAACAATCCATTTGCAAAAACAGACCAGATTCATGCTATTATTATTTAAAAAAAAAAAAGAATCATAAATCATTGCGAATGAACTTTTCAAAACATGATCTTTATCTATTTTATATAATATGACATGATATGTTTTATTACATGAATTATCTGTTTTTGCAAATGTACTCATCACTCACTTAATTGTATTGCACATGCAAATAATGTAAAGAACATTGTGTATTATATATTGTTTATATTTAAAAAGCCATTCTATTCTATTCTATTCTATTCTATTCTGCTATCTGTAGAGCCCAAATTAAAATGTTTAAAATGTGCTTCCCTTTATTTAAAGTCATTAATATTTTGATCACCTCTCAAAAAAAGACCATTCTTAAAACACTTGAGGTGGAGAAACATTACCGTTGCCTAATGTTTGTTAAGTCTAATACTAAAAGGTCACATTTGATAATATGCGCCTTACTAATGACGCACACAATATGCAAACAAATGAGTCTACAAAATGAATGCACATGTATTAATGCATTAGAGGATCTGAATTGCATTTTTTATGATGTCCTAACACATAAGGCTATAGTCACATTAAACATCTATTATTTTAATATGCAAAAAAAAAGATTAACACTACAGTCACAGCCATCAAATCTGATTTAGATGAAGCATCTACAGAGGCGAACTTATATTTGTTTGGTTATATTTATATTATGTTTATATTTGGTTTCTTTCGGTCATGGAGTATTAACCTCCTGCCCCTCTTCATTTAGATATCACACTTGTCTCCATGTGGTTGATTTGTTTTGTTAAATACAATTTTTATTACTGATTAAAATTTGAAGGATTTTGACATTCTTTGTAATATTCATAATATTTTCATGATCTATTTTTTTCTTAGCAATTAGTGCAAACCTAATAAATGGTGCAGATTAAAGCCTTGCTTTACTTTTCAGGTGGGCGAGCAATATATAAGGGTTCAGCGTGAAAACTATGAAGTGTGGTTTATTTATAATTTCAAGAGGATCACGTGCTTATTATCAACACGGCTGGCTACTCATTAGCTCCATAATCTGACCCATTAGATGATTACGGAAGCATTATAAATAACCAGAGTTTTTCACACCAGTTTTCTTCGTCTTGAAGCTTCCCCCCTTCCACCCCTACTTCCTCCCCCTTTTCCGATAGGGCGACACGGTGGCCCTGTGGCTAGCACTGTTGCCTCACAGCAAGAACACCTCTGGTCTAACCTCTTTTTGGGCTGGTTGGTGTTTCTGTGCGGAGTTTACATGTTCTCCCCGTGTTTGCGTGGGTTTCCCCCAGGTTCCCCGGTTTCCTCACACTGTCCAAAAACAAATCATAGCCAATCGACTGAACCAAATTACCACCTAAAACAACTTTAGTTTACACTTCTCACACGGCGACAAGCAGGGGAGTTCTCGAGACCTACCTGAGCTTGAACTCCCCTCTCTCCCCTCTAACGGGAGGGAGCCCTGGGCTCGAGGATATTATGAGCTCAGGGCTCTCTCCCGGGACAGCATGCCAAATACGCTTTATTGATTATCAGCTAAGTGTGAACTCTTGAATAGAAGTCAATAGGATTTTAATGCTGGTTAGTATTCATTCTTAAAAATGTCTTCTTTTGTGAGTCTTTCACACATAATGTGAATGTGATATGTTATCAGTGTGACCCTATTAAATAGAAAGAGATAAAGCAGCACTATCTGGTTCATGACACAAAATATATAATATGCCATATAAACATCCTTTCATGTCTCTTTTTCAGTTTCTTGTTTAAAGCAGGAAACATGTCAAACCAGAACAAAGCCCATTTTAGCATTGAGGTGAGCAACGTAGCACGGAAAAAAATACTCACAAATGGTTATGAAAATGTCATGTGCAAGAGGTTGAAAGGAGCTTCTTGTAAAAAGAGATCTGGATAAACCTTTTGCGCTGAGGATGATGAAATCGATCTAAATATAAATGAAGTAAAGGTCAACTTTGTGCTCTTGGACCTGTTCTCTCTTGATTTTAGTCACAGGTGTAAGTGTGTGATTACAGCTGCTCAGCGCTTACAAATGCTTAGATTTGGTTATACAGTAAGAGAAATGTAGGTATCGCATATTGCAGTAAATTAGCTCTGTCGACAGTATGAAAAATTGTTCAGTCAAGCATTTTGATAGAATTATGAGATCTCCACTAAAAACACCACTGATTTTCATGGCATATAATTAGAGCCATTCATCTGAAATGTCAGTCTAAATGAAGCAATGGTTCACCCACAAATTACAATTCTGTTATTATATGTAATTTTATGTTGTTACAAACCTGTGCTTTTTTTACGTGGAGTATCCGAGTATCTGCTTGTTAAGTGTGACTATCAACTAAGCGCTCTATCAAAATGTATGGGGAGACTCATCACATGCTGATAATAAACGTTTACAAAGTGATTTAATACTTTCGAAAATCACAATCGCAACCCATGCCTACTATCCGATGGCCAGAAAGTGATTAATTTTTTATAAATCATTACAATTTTGTCCAGATACTGATGTGTACACTATGATTTTATGTAAAATTCGCTTTAAAGTGTGATATGACTAAAAGGCCATAATGGCCATAAACTAATATTTTCTCTATTTAAATGAGTAGCGGCTTGGACCCCGAAACAGTATTCCGTACGTCACGACTTAACAAGCGGATAACAATAATAATACTAATAATATTAATAAAAAAAAATATATATATATATATATATATATATATATATATATATATATATATATATATATTAATAATGATAATAATAACAAATAAATATTGATTGATTTATTGATTGAATTCACTGAACTGAACTTCAAATCTGAAAAAAAACTGGACTGACACCGTTTTAATTAACTAGAACTTCTATGTTAAGCTGCTTTGACACAACCTACATTGTAAAAGCACGTAAGAAATAAAGATGAATTTATCTGATTGATTGATTGATTGTCAAAAAATTGTTAATGTAAATAGATGTATTATTTTTTGAGTGATTTAATGGAAAATACATATAAAAATGTAAGAAATAAAATGTGTTCATTATGAGAAATTCTTTCCAGTTACTTATTGTAATAAAAAATGTAATTATCGATTCAGATTTTCTTTTGATGCCGTGGTCCAATTTTGACGTTTTACAAAATAAATCTTTATGTCAGCATTTAAAATATTTTCTCAGCAAGAACACACATACCTTTATACATTTCTCCTTCTGGATTGCTTTTCTCATACTCTTCTTAAGTTACATATTTGGTATTTGGTTGAGTAAAAATGACTAAACATGTCTTAAAACTGTGAAAATTGCATTGCCTTTGTATAAATTCATTTTCCTTCGGCTTAGTCCCTTTATTAATCAGGGCGTCCCCACTTCGGAATGAACCGCCAACTTATCATATGTTTTACACAGCGGATGCCTTTCCAGCTGCAACCCAGTTTCATCCAACTAAAGCAACTAAGAAAGTTAAAGCCCTTTCTTTCTTTTAAAGACTTGGAGACTGTTATTCATGCTTATATCTTGTCTAGGCTTGATTATTGTAAAGCGCTGTACACTGGCATCAGTCAGTCATCACTCTCGCGCTTACAGATAGTCCAAAATGCTTTCTCCCATCTCCATAAATTTTTAACATATGTATTTAAAGCTCTACATGGACTTGCCCCGTCCTAAATATCTGAACTCTTAAGTTTGTATTCTCCCCAAAGATCCCTTAAGTCCTCTGCTTAGCTCCTACTAATTGTTCCTAAATCCTGCTTGAAAACAAAAGGAGACAGAGCCTTTCAGTCTATGCTCCAAACTTTAGAACACATTATCTCTAGAAATTAGAGCCTTAACTACATTACGTGTTTTTAAAAATCTGTCAAAACCTGCCTCTATTGATATAAATTATTATTATTTTTCTTCTTTTTTAGGAATCAATGATTATAGGCCATTTCAATGTACTGATGTCATTGGCCCATGAACATTTCCTGCTTGTTGTCAAACTATTTTAAGAACTGTAACAAAAGGCAATTCAATCATATCTCAATGTTAAAACAGCTGTCGTAATGCTATTTATAAATATGTGGACCTTTTAGGATTCTCTGGAGCTATGGAAATGAAAAATGTAAAACAGGAAATACATTAGGACCATTGTTATTGTTTACATTCATCAAAATGATCTAGGGGAACCCAAACTCGGTCCTGGAGGGCCAGTGTCCTGCATAGTTTAGCTCCAACTTCCTTCAACACACCTGCCTGAAAGTTTTTGCATACCTAGAAAGAGCTTGATTAGCTGGTTCAGGTGTGTTTAATTGGGGTTGGAACGAAAATATGCAGGACACCGGCCCTCCAGGACTGGGTTTGGGCATCCCTGGTGTATACAGATTCTTAAATGATTTTTAGTTTTTAAATTTTATTGTAGCATATATTGTCCTATCTTTCTAACTGTTTATTATTGTTGCCATGTTTGTGAAGCACTTTGGTCAACATTCATGTTGTTTTAAGGCGCAATATAAATAAAGTTGACCTCGACCAGTACTTTATTCAATTTACCTATAGTGCATGTCTTTGTACTGTAGGGGAAACCAGAGCACCCGGAGGAAGCTCCACACAGAAATGCCAACTGACACATATGGCACTTGATCCAGCGACCTTTTTGCTGTGAGGTGACAGTGCTAACCACTAAGCCACCATGCCACCCATTGCCTTAATATTATTTTAACCAACTGTTGTTTTATGTTCTAATAATGACGTTTTATTCAGATTTTTAGAAGGAATTATATATAGTCTATTGTATATTCATAAAAAACAGCACTGTGGTGGTGTCTCAACTGTCTGATCAGATCTGTAATAACCCTGACATCGTGATCTCTAATCAGTTGCAGCAGAAATGAAAAAGCATCAAATTAATGTTGTTTTTTTTTTGTCTGTTTTTGGTTTGTTGATCAGATGATTCACTGTTGTTTGTGTGACTTATTTATTTCACATACAGTAAAGCACACATTAGACTCCCTGTGACTGAAGGATCTCAATTGTCCCTTTCTCTTCTTTGTGAATCACAAAATAGTTTTGTGCTCTAAAGAATAATCATATGGATTAAATAAATGGTTAGTTCTTATAATCAAGTCCCCTCACATGTTTCAAAGCGAACATTTATATTCTGTGGCAACATGAGACGTCAGTGATGATTTCATGAATTAAATCTCAGCTAGAAATATCTCTTTTTATAAATGCCTTTGTTTGAGATCACTGAGCAATGTTAATATGATATAAATAGATAAAAGTTATGTATATTATATTCAGATGCATACATGTCAGAACAGAAGCAGCTTATCATGAATGCTGCTGCACATTCATCTTAAATGAAGCAGGATTCACTGCGGATGGCAGGATTATATAAAGAGACTTTGGAGAAAAACTGGCTAATATATTTTAAATCTGTGCTGTAAAGTGAAGCTCAAAAACTCTGAAAGCAGACAGAGAGTGATAAATGTTTAAAAGAGGATTTTTTTTGCCTTAGCACCAGATTATATAAGATTGTTTAAAAGAATTACAAATATCATTTATCAGTTATATAATTTAATCACTGGCAGATTTTATAGGGTCCAACTGTAGTGAAAACTACATTCAGTCTTGATTCTTCATGGACTCTTAGATTGTTATATGTATTGAATCAATTAGAATGTTACTCGCTACATTAATAAATACAAAAATGCCATATATGTTATTAATTTTAAAATTGCATTTATTATTATTATTATTATTATTATTATTATTATTATTATTATTATTCATTCATTCACTTTCTTTTTGGCTTCCAGGGTCGCCACAGCGGAATGAACCACCAACTTATCAAGCATATGTTTTACGCAGCGGATGCCCTTCCAGCTGCAACCCATCACTAGTAAAAACATCCATACACATACACACATACACATACAACGGACAATTTAGCTTACCCAAATCACCTATACCACATGTCTTTGGACTTGTGGAGGAATCCAAAGCACCTGGAGGAAACCCATGCGAACACAGGGAGAACATGCAAACTCCACACAGAAACACCAACCAAGGCTCGAACCAGCAATCTTCTTGCTGTGAGGCAAACGTGCTACCCACTGTGCCACCGTGCAGCTGCTGCTATTATTATTATTATTGTTATTATTATTATTATTATTATTATTATTATTATTATTATTATTATTATTATTATTATTATTATTATTATTATTGGCTCTCTGCAACTCTCACATGGTTGCTCGGTAAAGCTAAGCAGGGCTGTGCCTGGTAAGTACCTGGATGGGAGACCACATGGGAAAGCTATGTTGCTGCTGGAAGTGGTGTTAGTGAGACCAGTAGGGGTGCACAACCTGTGGTCTGTCTGGGTTCTAATTCCCTGGTATATTGATGGGGACTCCATCCTGCTCAGTGAGCACTGTCCTTTGGATGAAACAGGGTCCTGACTCTCTGTGGTCATTAAAAATCCCTGGATGTCTTTTGAAAAAGAGGGGTTTATGGTTTTAACCCCGGCATCCTGGCCAAATTTGCCCACTGCCTCCTAACCATTCCCATATCACAATTGGCTTCATCACACTGTTTCCTCTCCACCAACTTGCTGGAGTGTGGTGTGTGGTCTGGTGCAATATGGCTGCCGTAGCGTCATCCAGGTGGATGCTGCACACTGGTGGTGGATGAGGAGATTCCCCCCCAAACTGAGTAAAGCACATTTAGTGTCCAGAAAAGCGCTATATAAATGTAAGGAATTATTATTATTATTATTATTATTATTATTATTATTATTATTATTATTATTATTATTATGACTATTATTATAGATTAATAATAATAATAATATATATATATATATATATATATATATATATATATATATATATATATATATATATATATATATATATATATATATATATATATATATATATATATATATATATATATATTCCAGTACTGGGTTGCGGCTGGAAGGGCATCAGCTGCATGAAACATGAAACATTTGCCAAAACAGTTGACAGTTCATTCCACTGTGGCAACCTTTGAAATACAGACTTGGAAAATGAATGAATTATTATTAATATTATTATTATAATTGCATTTAGTTTAATATTTTTTCTAAACAAATACATCATACGACAGTATAGTAATTATACTAGTAATATATGGTCAGCATGACCTATTTAGATTAAAAAGTAACAGCAATCTTATTATGATTTCTTGAACATATTCAATGTATTTAAATTTTTTTTATCTGATTTTATAATCCCAATCACATGTTACTAACCTGCAATGTAGACACACACACACACACACACGCACACACACAAACACACACACACTACAGAGCTCCCTTTTAAAACAGCTTCACTTTTTAGATATATAACAGTGCTATGCTGTCAAATGAATTTGCCACCAGCCGATTTGAAGGAATTTTAAGAGTCTTATACTGTACAGTTCACATTTCACTAAATGCAAATGTATGCCTTCTTTTCATTTAACTTTCGGTGCAGATATTTACTCTCCTCTGTAGCACTTCAACAGAACATTCTTAACATACCACTTTAACATTTTAAAGACTAAAAATTCACCTATAAAAAGTGTCTTTATACGCCCCAATGGTTTCTATAATTTTGAAAATCCAGATGGAAACTGTCAAACTATGATAGTGCCTCTGAATTTTAAACTGCAACAATAAATGTTTTGCATGGTCTGTTTTATAAACTGAAATATTACAATATATTTTATAGCCTTTATTTGAGACCTTAATCAAGGTGCACGCAGACTGTTGGATTCAAAAGGATTTTGCTTAATCATTCCTGCATAGCTAATAAAGCCAATTTCTGTTGAGTTGCATCTTGGGCATTGCACAATTATTTCCAGATAAAAGACTGAGAAACAGCTAATTTGGAGCTGAACTGAAACTCAGGATAAGACTTCATTAAATTATATGGGAAATGACAATGTCCTTGGGTGAGATATGATGGCAGAGGATGCATGTTAACATGGCAGGGTCAGTTAATGGTTCAGTGTTGGAGCTCACAGTACAATCTCATTCAACACAGCCTATGGTGATGCTGATGATGCTCATCCACCAAACCAGACTAGACAGTTTAATGTTCTAAAATGGATTAAACAGGCTTTCTGCCACGTGCGTCTACTAGACGGTTTTAAAAGCATTGAAGGCTTTGGAGAATTTTACTTTGAAAAATAACTTTTGGAATATCTATCTATCTATCTGTCTGTCTGTCTGTCTGTCTGTCTGTCTATCAATCTGTCTATCTGTCTGTCTGTCTGTCTGTCTGTCTGTCTGTCTGTCTGTCTGTCTGTCTGTCTGTCTGTCTGTCTGTCTGTCTGTCTGTCTATCAATCTGTCTATCTGTCTGTCTGTCTTTTAATGTTTATTCTACAATGAATTCATTAACTGAATTATTAATTGAATTTATTAATATTATAATATAATTTAAAATGATAAAAAAGTAAAAAGTAATCATTTTAAATTATATTTTAAGATTAATGAATCAAGTTTATCATACACGCTTTTTGATTACTAAAACAATACAATGTATCATTTAAAAAAATACATCAAAAATGTTAGTTTGCAAAACATTTTAATACAACAGAAATAATTAAACTGGTGTTCGTTCTTCGTATGTGAATTACTCAATTTGCTGGATTTGGTTATTGAGGATTTGACAAGATCCATTATCGTTTCATTCTTCAAAACTTATCTGAGAGTTGTTGTCATTGCTCGGGAGCAGGCTTATTTCATATAAACAGGATTAGATCAGGTCATTTCAAGCAAAGGTAATACTGAAGGTATGTACCAAAGTCTGATATTTTCTTACCGTAGTATATACACTTGGGAAAATATAATATTTAAAACAATATGTTAGTTTTAAAAATAAATAAATAAAACTTATGCAAACTGCACTTTGATCAGTCTGATCTGTCATGGGGTAGTTCTCTCCAGGAGGTCTCTAAGAGAACATTTATTAAAATGGACTTTTAGATACAAATGCATACTATTTTAAGGTACCAGCTTTAGTACAATTTGTGTATGATAACAGACATGCAGGTGTCACGGTGGCGCAGTGGGTAGCATGAATGCCACACAGCAAGAAGGTTGCTAGTTCGAGCCCCGGTGTTCTCTCCATGTTCTCGTGGGTTTCGCTCCGGTTTCCCCCACAATCCAATGACATGCACTGTAGGTGAATTGAATAAGCTAAATTGATCGTAGTGTATGGGTGTTTCCGAGTGTTGGGTTGCAGCTGGAAAGGCATCCGCTGCGTAAAACATATGCACAATTTTTTTTTAAAGGAGTAATAATTTATGCAGTCATGCACGTTTTGACAGCTAATATGACGTTGATTTGATGCTTCACAACGAGGTAGACACCTTTACCAGTATCAAAATGCTTTTTTGATGCGAAATGAATTTAAGCAGTCAGTTATTCCTCATGCCGATTAAAAAAACTTGATTAGGTACAAACAAAGAAAATCTGCTTTAAAATGTAAAACTGAATGAATTGCTAAATATTCTTGACAATGAAAGTGTGAAGCCTGCAGCCCACAACAAATGTGGAAAGTTATTGCGTATCATATTTACAATCCGTTTACTATGAATTTTTTGGCATTTTGCATACATGGATAAGTGAAAAGTAATCAGATGATTGTCATTACGCTGCTATGCCATCAGCCAATCGTTGCATTGCTGATCATGTTTTCGAGGATCGATAGATCTATCCTTCACAACACACGCAGCGATCTCAGAGTTCATCCAGATATTTTAATCTGATTAGCGAACATGTTTGAAAAATCAAATTAGCCAGAGATCAGCTATCAAGATTAAAAGATCCAGGATCTGCTAGATCATTAAAGAGAGGTATGAAGAACTGGACTTTTTTCTTTAATTTCTTTTTTTTTAAGAACAATTAATTTTTAATTATGTATTAAAACGGTTTGACTACATGAAATGTTGATAGCCTCAATTAATTACAGGCCATTATAACAGTATGTACCAATTGTCACCTCTTCTGCTGTGCTATATTAACTGTCCCTCTAATTTGAAGCTGAAAATGACAGCGAGAGTATTCATAATTTATAAGACCAATTACCAAAGACACTATTAAAACTGTCCATATTTGGTATTATCTCTACATTATCTTTTTTCCCTTGTAAGAGTTTTCATTATGTGCAAGATGTGAAAGGGTTTGGAAGGTGTGAGCCGGATAATGGCCACCATTAGATGCTCTCTAATCAGCTTTTCCCTATTTCACATGAAATCTAAGCACAGTATTGCTCCATATGAAGAGAGATTAGATTGAGCGAGGGCTCTTTGCTCAGATTAGCGGCGCTCCGTCAGAGAGGTGGGTATTTGTTTCCTCAATGATTGGACTACAGAAAACGGCTGCTCTTATCAACAGCAAAGACGTTTTAACCATTTACTAAAGGTCAAGAGTGTATGCAGAGATTTACTCGTAATGAGAGCCTCCATAGGTTTGTAATGATAGTCAAAGTCATTACGTTCACAGAAAACATTTATTTTCAAAGAAGCTAACAGCTATTGACCTTTTTAGCAATCAGAACTTTGTTTGACAAAAAGAGCGAGGCTAAAAGGGAACTTATTATGATGTAAAATAAATTTCTGGTATTCCTAGAATGTGTCTTTGACGTTTCTGCTCAAAATACCCCACATATGATTAATTGTAAGGGCAAAACTATCATGCCATTTTGTGTGTGTCCGTTTAAAGGGTCACGAAACACCAAAACACATTTTTTGAGCTGTTGACAGTCACATATGTGTCCCTTGCTGCTAAAAACACTATAGGACACATATATTTCACAAAAAAAAAAAGTGAAAATCTGTCGTTTTTGCGTTATTTCGAGCAAATTCGTTCTTCCGGTTTTAAACAAATTTTTTAAGCTGCTTTACAGCCATGAGATCTAAGCATGTATTCCAGCATGTAGACTGGCTGTCTGTACCTGGGAGTACTTTATGTTGTGTTTATTAATGTGCTGCAACAAAGGTTTTGTTTTCATTTTCCCGCTATGAAAGCGCAGCTGGACTCACATGTGGATTACAGTGCACGCGACGCACGACAGAAATGCGTGTCTAAGGAACATTTTTTACCCGAGAGCTTTTCGCATCTGGAAATGGTGAAATCCTGATTAGCCGCTCGTCTCCTTTTAATAAAGACGTGGCTCCAGTTGGTGTTGATTGTCCTGTCTCTACAGATTTGGCAAGTGTGTGTGATCAGTGCCCTTGTTCATTCAGATGGCAAAGTTAGTTCGTATCGTCCGCAGTACTCTTTCGGTGTTTTAAGACAGACCTTAGTCAAAATGATTTAGTTACTAAGTTTACAGTATGTTAATATCACTACAATATTATGGACTGAAAGATCCGCTGTAAATGCTGCTCTCAGAGTGTAAACATCGCAATTAAACTATTACCTTCGTGTTGAATTTTGCATTTTGTGATGGTCTATACACACACGGCTTTCTGATGCTACCGACCCAGTGCATCTAAGTTACAGAGAAATGCGAAGGTTATTTTTTCTCTTACACGATGTGCGGTATCAAACATCCACAGTCACTGTCTCCCCTGCGTCTGTGTGTTTGTTTTGCCGCTATAAAATAATGTGTGAGACTGATTGGCTGCATAAAATATTGCATATTTGCTATTTAACGTTGGCAGAAAATACCATGTGAAAGAGTAGTGTGTCTCAATTCACAGTACTCAGCAAAAATGTGGCATTTTTTTTTTCTCTTATACGACGTGCGGTATCAAACTTTCCACAGTCACCCCTGCATCTGTGCCCCTGCATCTGTGTGTTTGTTTTGCCTCGGTGAAAATCATTTTTATCCAAATCCTTGCCTCTTTCCCTCCCCCGACACTCCCACCTAAACAGAGCTAGACACACCCACTTTACTGACTTTTTCAAACTAGAGGTGTGAAAACACACTGTTGAGACAGGGGGGGTTCATGGCCCTTTAAATGCAAATGAGCTCCAGGAGCAACAAAACAAATGAATTTCACACCGCCACAATGTCTGACATGAGCAGTATTGTATTAGAGCCTTACATGTTCAAACTGGAATTAGTCAATAATGGAAAGTAAGAGTTAAACAAATAAACAAGTTATAGATTAAATCAGAACATTTCTGAAGGATTAGTAGATGCTTTTATATAACTGTTGAGGTGTAGATTTGATTAAACTTAAAGACTAGTATGTTACTGCTCTCTTCAGATTGATAATATATCTGTTTATGAAATACACTGACGGTGAGCGTTTTTGAGATACAATAATAACATTCTCTGTGAATACACTCAGACATAATGGTAACTTTAGCCACATACCATACAGCAAACAAGCAAGCACATTCAGAAAAGGACCAACAACCCAGCAAATTCATCAGAGTTAAATTCTCTGTGTTGAAGCATTTCAGAGTAAAGTGACATTATAGAGTTAGATTTTGATTAATGAATATAATCAGAGTTAGAATTTATTTCATCCAGTGCGAAATCAATGAGTTACGCATCCAACACTTGGTGGTGTTATTTCCAACATCCGGGATGCCCCAGTTACTGAAGAATTTTCCAGACACCATTTTCCATCGGCGTTTCAGAACAGCAACTGGTGAGTCAAACTACCTTAATGTTGGCATTTACTGACTTTCTCTAAGGAAATACAGTTGTAAATATATTTTTAAGTTATTTATTTTAGAATGGAGTGACAATTTTAAACTTCTGCGGTTCATTCATGGTCGTTTGTGTATCTAACTTAACTGCATTGCAATTGACTTCTTTTCAATATTGTTTTTCTATGCTCACGCATACATAGTGCATTAAAACGTCAAATGTACGTGTTCAACACATTTCTGTCACGGCAAATGCCATTTTGTGCATTGTTACCCATCTGTAAAATAATATCGACACTTCTCCTTTAATTCGTACTAGCGCCTAAACTAGCGAGGGAATCCCCGGAGCTGCCTTCTCTGCCCGGATACTAAGTAACGGTCACCGCTTTGGAGAGTTTCTGAAACATATCTGGTGAGTAAATCAACATATGCTTACTTGTAAAAGGCTTCCCGAGTGGGAAAAAAATTATTGTTTGTTATTCGTGTACATTAATTAGGTTATTTCAAACACCGCAGCCATTTTAAACTGGGTCACTCGTGGCCGTCCAAGTAACCTTAGTCCATAGACTTGTGTAATAACGTACGCTTTATTAAGTGTTGACTACTATTAGCTGGAACGTTAACGTTTATGTGTTTAAATGACCGCGTTTGCACTTTCTCAGACATTTAACGTTAATAAGTTGGGCTGGTTCTGTAGTCATGACAGGGAATGTTCTGTAATCCTGCAGGGACATCTTAGTCAACCTTTTTCTCCCGCATGATATTGTGGTTAAAACTATAGGCTAAACTTTGCATGTACACACTATTTCCGTTTCGTTAAAAAAAGTGCGTTGTAAACAGCCACCTGTCTGTAAAATTAATCAACTGATTCATATTTTAGCAGCCTAAGACCAAGAGGGAAGTCCCTGCCCTGGTAATATTAAGGTTACCACAACCAATTCCCCCTCGCTTTGGAGAGTTGCTGAAGCAAATATGGTGAGTAAATCAACTTAAATTTATTATAAAGTTAACCTTTTTGCCCAGAAAAATAGTTATTTGTGCATTTATAGTTCAATTATTAAAAAATACAGCAGTAGTTGTGAATTTTGGCAGATCATTTGTGGTTGCTTAGTACTTGAATACAATTTTATATTGACAGTTGTTAACATTATATTAATAAATAAACGCATGTGTGTGTGTGTGTGTGTGTGTGTGTGTGTGTGTTCAAATGACTGCTTTTTTTGTGGCCTTTTCGAAAATTAAAAGGGTTTGTTCACCTATAAAATAAAATTGACACTTTATTCTGTATTTTAATACCAAAACTAGCAAGGGAAGCCCCTGCATCTGCTTTTGCAATGCCTCTAGATAATATTGCATTTTATGGAATACATGTCACCATGTAATATTTATTTATTTGATATAAATTAATATTTTAATGGCTCATTTGTTGCCTTTGTATAGTTAGCTAATAAATGCATGTAAACACTGTGAAATTGCTTGTCATTTTGTTTACTTGTAATATTATTTATTTTATTATTTACAGGTTTGATTTGTAGCATTATTATCAGGAATCAACACAAAGATATGTGAAGATACATAAGGCAGGCTTTGGGATGGTCATCGCTAAAGGTAGTTTCTTTTCTTTTTTTTAAATCTGAAGGTTCTGCATATGTGTTAGATACTAATGTGTTGTTTTTTAACAGCCGTAGTTCTCCATACAATAATACAAGACACTGACTGTGATGATGGCTGAGTAGAGACTGATTGACATGGTGTATTTCCACAGTTGGTGGAATGACCAAGCATAGTCGGTGTCAATGTGCCAACACTTTTGAAAGTGTTGATCTAACTCTGTTGGGCACGGACCCCATGAGACACTTTAAAAGTGTTGAAATTAACTAGCATAGAGTTGTTTAGGGTTCCCATATGTTGCTGTAAAGGGTTAGAGTTAGGGGCGGGCTTAGGTGTATACATTAAAGGCATGCATGCCATCTCAGCTTGCATCTACAACCGATCTGCAGCCAGATCCTTCTTGTTGAAGCAGTCTGGAGTGAAATATATTTAGCACTTTGTGTCACACTGCATCAACATTCTTTTGCACATTTTCTTTCAACATACTATTCAACAATGTGTAATGTACAATGGAAACTCATGTTTGCTGGTACATCCAACAACTATTTTTAATGTTTTTTTCTAGTTCAGCCATTGTAAATCTATAGCTGCAACAGCAAGTAAACAGAAATGGTGACTGCTGCAGTAGCGCTGTGGGTGGAAACATGCAGATTAGTGGCCAGAAATATATAAGATCCCCTTCCTACATCACTAGATGAGTGAAATCTGAGCAGCATTTTTTTCTCAGGCTTGTAGAGAAAGACTTACCTAATCAAAGCCAGTTGGTAGTTCTTTTTTTTTTCATTTTCTTGGTTGACAGATGAAACAGAGACCCAAATACTCTTATTAAATATGAAAAAGGTCAGATTTTCATGATATGATATTTTCATGACCCCCGAGCCCCCCCCCCCCCCCCCCCCTTTTAAATGCACAAATGTGCTTTATTGTCTTGCGAATTGAAAAGGCAAATTGGGTGATTGGCAGGCAACTGTACACAGCTCTATCATTGCCTTTCATGATAAAAGACATTTAGAAAGGCTGTCAGTTTAACAGTGACATATCTTTTTTTTTTTTTTCACACTTAATTTCTAACGGCAATCGTAGTGTACTGGGCGGCACTTGACTCTGTTTGATTTGCATGAGGCCTTTCAAGGACCGAAGAAAGAGTGAGAGCAACCGCTGCCAGGCGTCTACCAGTGTGCCAAAGACATTGATCACTGACCTGTCTTGTTACGGTGACATAAACCTGCTGCCGCAGCCAGGGCTTAGCCTCTAGCCCAGATCAAAAAGCTCTCAGGCTGAACGCGCAGGTGATTAATGCCTTCTGTTACAGCGTACACCCTGGTCACTATGTCACTCACATGGACAGACACTTTGTCATAAAGTTAGAAATCCTTTGCTGAGGCACAATCTATAGAATGAATCAGGGTTGTAATCGGAGTTATTATAATTAACAATATAAATAAAGCATTAATTGTTACCTTAACAAAAAATTGAAGCCTGTTTCTACCAGAAAATTTAATTTAAAATAATAATGAAATAATGTCATTTTATCTTTCAGTTCTGAGATTGTATAACATTTTTTATTCATTGCAATGGGGAAAACAAGCAATATATGAGCAATATCCCACTAGTAGCAGTGCGATATGGCTGTATATTGGAACTGGTGGGAAGCATGCATTGTCCCACCAGTGATGATATACAGCCATATCGCACTGCTTTGAGTGTGATTGCATTTGTACAACAGTTCGACGGTATAATCATGTATATAAAAAAAGAAATTAAACACAGATAGTCTAAAAATCCTTTTGTATGAGAAACTACTTTCTTCTGCCATTCATTCACATCTGCAGCTGATGCAGAACAGCAGAAACCATTTCTACTTCACAAACGTCACTTTAGAGTTAGTGTTTGAATGATTCTCTAGTGTAATAGTGAAGACAAGACGGGTGACTTTTCTCACATTTTAAGGTTATAGTGCTGAACAGCATAAAATGGCATCAGTCTAGAGACATTTACCAGTATTTCTCTGTTGCAATCAGGAAATCACAATATTTAACCCTGAAAAACTCAAACCATGCAAACACTACCAGATTACTATGGTATAAATACAGCACTACAACATACAAAGGAGAGAGATTGACTTAGAATGTCACTTACCTGATTTATATTGATTTAATCAGCTGTAGTTTGAAATTACACTGAGTTTGTTTTTCTTCTTAGGGCTTATTATGTGGTCTCTGTCGCCATCTTGTGGCGGAATATCAACCGCCTTTGCTCTGCTCAGTATTACAGGCTGATGGATGCTGACATGCTGTATCTCTGAAATTAAAAATGTTTAAAATAGGCACTTATAAATAAACTGTATAGTTGCAGTCTAACAACTACATTCTCACCTAAAAAGTTTCAAATGTACATCTTGTTGTCCAACAGCTGTAATATTTGTCAAACTGGAGTTAGTTTATTGATCTGCTGTCACTCCGTGTAGGCAGAGTGATACAGAATGGTGAGGAGGCTGTACAATTATATATATATATATATATATATATATATATATATATATATATATATATATATATATATATATATATATATATATATATATATAATATATATATATTTTATATTTAATTTATTTATTTCTGTATTTTGTTTTAAAAAAAAATTTCAGTATGTTGAAAAAGTTTGCAAGGCAAAATTTCTCATTAGTTCTCATGGTTGGTTGTCATATTTATTTTGGTTGGCCTATTGAAAGAATTTGCAACGAACTGTATTTTTCAGTTTTGGAATTATGTGCATTGTGTAAAACACCAAACAAGTGCAACCAATTAGGACTGCTTGAAGAAAATTTAGCATAATTCCTTTTTAAAATATTCATATTACACAGTTACTGAGAGGTGCATGGTGACCCATTTCTAAAGTATGCAAAACAGTAATGTTTATTTAGATGTGGTCGCATGTGCCCAATCATACATAAAATATATTGCTGTACAAATATTGTAGGTGAAGCAAAGTATGTTTTTATTTTTCACTAATAAAAATTAATGGAATAAAAGGTTAAATATTATTATTGTCTACATACATTTAAAACTGATACTTCATCCCAGGACTTCTGCATACCCCTTAGGGGCTTTGGTGGAATTGTTCTATAGATGGTCTGCTCGCACTCACAAGATGATTTGTTTCCTCATAGGGAAGCGTTCAGTTTTTTCTTTTACGAAGTTCACCATATAACGAATCTGCCATGGTGTGACCGCTTCTCTGTCTTAAAGGAAATAGGGGATAAGACTCTGATTGGTTTAATGCACATTACAACCAAAGACGCATTCATTAAGAGAATGCCAAAACTTTCAGATGATGCACTGGGAACGAAAACAGTTTTTACCATTCTTAAAATACCAACAGTGAATTCTGACATGTGCAAAGTGCACCTCTGATGTGTGCTTTAAACAATTCACTCAGATCATTCAAATAGAGCCCTTTATCCTAACTGTTGGTCTTTATCCTAACATTCATCTGCCCAGTTGATCAATTGACCAGTCAGTTTTTCCACCCATTTGTACCAAATCTTCATGTATAGAATACACAAGACATGTCACTTGTATTGTTTTGAATGGAGAAAAGTGTAACGGTCAATATGGCTAATAAAGTCTGCCTCCTAGTACAGGAGCCAACCGTCGACCGCTATATGGTGAATAAAACCCGCCTTCTAGTACAAGAGCCAATCATCAATCGCTATAGACTGACAATACTCCGGGGGAGGGCCTTGGACCAGACTTGAGTTTTTGCAGATCTTGTGTGATTCAAACATTTAGAAACGAAACTTATGAGACAGTTGTTGTGTAGTTTTATTGGTGATTCCTAAAATTAAATTCAATCATAAGCTTAGCAAGTAGTTTTTGGAGAATTTGATGTTTTTCCATTCAGACAGAATGCCTAAACATTCTGCCCGAGAGGCGTTTCAAAGATGGCCACCGGGTGAAATGTCTTGTCTAAATGAGACTTTGTATTTTTTTTTAGCATTTTATATATATATATATATATATATATATAAATATATATAAACAGGAGCTCAATCTCACTGAATGCTGTAACTAAAGCGCGAGCATAAAGAGTATATCAACGATGAGACCAGCCATAGATACTGCATATCACATCTCACAATAACACTACAACAAGCGACTTGTTTTTTTTTTTTTTTCTATCCAGCACCTGACAGTATTGCTTTATTATCCTCTAAGCATCGTCCCACAGACATCACACACTCCTCTGACATTTGGCCTGTGACAGGAGCAGAGATGAGGGCAGAGGAAATATTAACATTCTCCCCCACCTCTCCATCTCCTACACATCTGACAACAGCGCTGTGGGTTAAGACAAAGTGGAGTGACAGCGGGTCGAAATAGCAATTCTCAGACAAGGGAAAAAGCCACGCTGCTAAACAGGGAATGAAGAAAAGGGAAACGTTTGATGCGCTGACTGAATGGAAGGTCTCCCTCAGGATTGGCATTCACAACAGCTTACTACTGCTTTGAAGCTCGTGTTGTTGGGGCAGACGGTGTGAGGACATTAGCGGGGAAGAAAGGCAGAGGGAGAGATTGTGATGGAAACTCTCAGTGAAATAATCAGCACATGTTCCACGCTGCCAGCAATGGAGCAAGAGAGCAGAGAGAACAAAGCTTCGGTTCACACGGGGCAGGGGAGCATGGAGGAAATGGAGTGGAAGGGAGGTCACTGTTGGCGTTTTCTCTTTCAGGACTGAACATCCAGTGAATAGTCTCACGTATGGATGCTGTTTAAACACAATAACATGATTTGGGTTTAAGTGTAGTGAAAGGCACAGCATGTCTGCCATTGATTTTGAGAAAACAACATTAAACACACAGTTGCTTTTTGAGTTTCAGATTAAAAACAACTCTTTGGAACCTACTTCTAGTTCTAACATTATTGTATGTATTAGTTTGGTGTTGCTTTTTTGAGGCAACTGAAATAGTCCTGTATTGACCAACTAAAATCTTGTCTATAGTCAGTTTAAAGTTTTTTTTTCTTTATTTAATTTAAAGAGCATGTTAGTGAAAGGCTGGTCCAAAATGTGCATATGTGTTGCTTATTACCAACATAGGCTCATTCTGAAAACGTAGCCCTATGTACGTTTCCTGGGATCGCGAATTATGTAGCCAGAGTTACAAATGGCTGCATTTCATCCTTAAAATAAACTCTACGGGGTGGTATGACTCTGTTCTTTTTGGGCCTAAACAGCAGGTCGCTTACCTGCATGTGGATGGCTTTTCCACTGTTACCAGTTTGTCCGGTGGACTTGCGATGCAGAGCAGAGTTGACCGCAATGACCAGGTTTGAGTCCGGTGAAGATCAGTTCCAGAAAGCCAAAAAATAAAATAAACAAGTAAATAACAGGGTGAGAATGTGGGAAAATCTGAAAATGTGGGAAAAAATCAAGCGAAGGCTTTTCTTTTTCTGGATTGCTTTTCAAAACACTTCAGGTGGGTTTAGGGAAGGGGGTGGGCGGGTCAATAGGTGCTTCTCAAAATACTGTTGGTTGTGTTTAGGGAAGGGGGAGGGTGGGAGGATCGGTCGGTTGGTAAGTCAGTCAGTTTATAGTGGCCTCTGGTGGATTTACATGAGAAGAGCAGGTACGAGTGGCAGTCACGAGAGATATTTCACATCTCAAAAAGTGTACACAGCGGCCACTGGCGGATTCGCGAAAATAAAAACTGCAAAAAAACGTAGCTCCTGGGACATATTTTGCGCTCTCCAGAAATGTATATAGGGGTAAGTAATCAGAATGAGCCTGGGTTGCTTATTACACATACAAGGATGCACTGCACACACACACAAACAGGAGAGCATAGAGGAAATGGAGTGAAAGGGAGGTCACTGTTGGCGTTTTCTCTTTAAGGACTGAACATCAAGTGAATAGTCTCACGTATGCATGCTGTTTAAACACAATAACATGATTTGAGTTTAAGTGTAGTGAAAGGCACAGCATGTCTGCCATTGGTTTTGAGGAAACAACATTAAACACACAGTTGCTTTTTTGAGTTTCAGATTAAAAACAACTCTTTGAAACCTACTTCTTGTTCTAACATTATTGTAGGCATTGGTTTGGTGTTGCTTTTTTGAGGCAACTAAAATAGACCACTATTGACCAACTAAAAGCTGGTTTAAAGTCAATGGCTCTGTTTATTCTTTCTTCATTATTCAATTTAGTGATTGGCTGGTCCAAAATTTGCATACATGTTGCTTATTACACATACAAGGATGCACAGCACACACACACAGCTTATGCATACAGGAGAGCATAGATGAAATGGAGTGGAAGGAAGGTCACTGTTGGCGTTTTCTCTTTCAGGACTGAACATCAAGTGAATAGCCTCATGTATGGATGCTGCTTAAACACAATTACATGATTTGGGTTTAAGTTTAGTGAAAAGCCCAGCACGTCTGCCATTGATTTTGAGAAAACAACATTAAACACACAGGTGCTTTTAGAGTTTCAGATTAAAAATAACTCTTTGGAACTTTCTTCTTGTTCTAACATTATTGTATGTATTAGTTTGGTGGCTGGCTGGAGATGATTGAGGCCCATTTCCATACGCTTGATTGATATTATCATACAAGGTGCATGTATTGGCATCGATCTGGATTCTAAGCTTGTCATAACCACTTGCTGTCATGAATATGCCTACATTGATTCTCATTTTACCTCTCCTCTTGTCCCAAAATCTTCTGGGGTCATTTGAATTGCATGAATCCTATCTCTCTTTGGAGCTGTTTTTGGGCAACATGACACTTAGCTAATGATAATGAGTCATTGATTTGTTAGACACTACAATTATTGTGTCCACATTTCTTTAGGACTCATAGCTGTTTACATAGTTTTTATGGAAGTAAGCCAACACCAGTGGGGAATACAGATTTTTATTAAAAGACCTGAACTGGAGACATATTTCCACACATTACATGTCACTCAGTTCATGCAAAAGTCAAATGCATGATTACATGATAACTCCTTAAATATTTGACTGCTGTATGTGTATATTTGTAGAAATTACCCCCATCGATAATGACACAGCAGGGCCTTTTATTAAAAATATGGCTGCAGTATATTTAAGTCTACCAACATCCATCATCATGGTTTTTAATATGTTAGAATATAATTAATTAATATGCCAAAAAAAGGATTCTTCTTCTAAATATGCTTGACATGCTACACTCTCAGAAATAAAGGTACAGGTGCTGTCACTGAGGCAGTACCTTTTCAAAAGGAACATATTTCTACCTGAAGGGCGCATACTGGTCCCTCAAAGGTACATGTTAGGTATATTTAGGTACTAATATGTACCTTTGAGATAACATTGTGTATGCATCTATTTAAAAAGGTACTGCCTTTATTCCTGAGAGTGTATGGACTTTTGTTACACTGAAATTTTGGCTCTTGAATGTGTGATCATCATTATGTAAAGCTAACTAACTAACTAACTAACTAACTAACTAACTAACTAACTAACTCCCTCACTCACTAATAATGTGTGTCATAATGTAAAGTCTGCTGCACAGTCAAAATATTTTAATAAACCCTTTCAGGAGTCATGATTACTATTTCAGATGTCATCCCCTTACAGTGCTCCATCCTTTACATATAAATGTGCATACTGTATATTTTCTAAGACTTTCAAACATTTTCTCTTGTTTAAATGAAAGTTGTTACTGAAACTTTAATTTGAAAGCAACTGCATCTGCCATACGGTGTCTTACAAATATGACATAAATGTATCTGTAGCTCCATGTTGGAATTAAATTATGTAATTCCACTAGATCTGAGTGAGCAAGATAAAGTTTAGATGAGACCAGCAGACCACCCATTCACTTTGATCAAGAGTGTTACCCTTGGAAAACAAGCGGGCTGTACAGAAATAAAGTCCTCCTTTGATCCCTGTCACAGCCGCTGACATTAGAATCCATCACTGTCAGCAAAATGAGTGTCTGCATCAACCCCACCCAAGGTTTAAGCTCAAAATAAACAGGGTATTTCAGTATTTCAGGATAATACCAAGACAGAAGAAATGTTTCCTGTTGAATGCTGAATATTACCAGGCAGTTTACCAGGAATGTTTTATCCACAAGTCATCTTTAACTCACTCTTTGTTAAAACATAACATCACAGTAATATTATTATGCTTTGTTCCCATGATAAGATGACAGAAAGTCATTAAATATTAAGTGTGACTATATTGTGAGTTAATATTGTTAACCAGCGCTCACTTTTGGGGATTATACCTACCTACAGTAACTTTAAATACAGTAGTAACAGTTCTTGACTCCATTGAGCTATAAACATAAAATATGAGGACACTTTGAGCTTTACTAAGGTCCATCTAGAAAGTTTCAATCTAAAAAATATGAAAAGTTATACATTATGAAGTAATGAGAAAGAAAAATTGTACTGTGTTAAATATTTGTTTTTGTTTTTTCACATACAAACACAGGACAAGGTTACTGTAATAACCTAAAAAAAAATTTACATCGAAAGCCAAGTGTCATGAGTTTATATGGTCACACTTTATTTTGATGGTCTGTTTGTTGTATTTAAGTTACATTGCATCTACATGCTTAATACTTTTCATTAGATTATAAGTAGACTGTTAGGTTGGGGTTAGGGTTAGTGTAAATTGATATGCACTTGCAAAGTTTCTTATAGTCATTTAAATGTCTGTTGAAGGAGCAGTATCAGCAGATATTAAGCAGACATTCTACTAATACTCATATGGACCATCAAATTGAACCGTTACCGTTTATATTTCAAATTTGAAGAAGATGGCATGTAAAATGAGATTTCTTTAAAAAGTTTTCTGAGACTAGGTGTCCTTTTCTTCAGCATCAGAGGCACTTTGTTAAAAATGACCTACCCTAACTAAAAGAGTAACAGTTGAATAATTTGGTCTACATTCACAGTTCATGTGTCTTGGAAAGAAGAAACTTTAGGCTTTATTTTCCATTATCTAGAGTTTATAATGCTCAAAATGGAAAAAAAGTTATAGATGCTTAATTAATATAAAAAATGCTCTACCAAATTTATGAAAGTAGTCCTGGAGCAATACAGAAATAAAATAGGTCATAATAATAGAGGGAGTAACATGCAATTTTTGCATTCAGAGTTTTTTAAAAAAAGAGGGATTGTCATGGAAATCATAGACTAAGTGCTAAAAAAAACTATTTGCTTGTAAGTATTTCTTTGTCAAACTTTATTTCTGACTTGGTACTTTTGTTTTTCTTTTTTGACATTTAAGCAAATGTGAACCAGAAGTTTTATTTCAGAATGTTAATATACTTCCAGCTGAATCCGAAGGGGCAGGGTTTCCGCTTCCAAATCATTCCCTTGTAGCAAACTAATGGTAAAAAGGGCATGCTTAAGAATACTGTGTCTGAAACCATCAAATTGGGGCAGCACAGTAGGTTAGCGTTTACTGCAGCACTGTTGCCTCACAGCAAGAAGTTCGCTGGTTTGAGTCCCGGCTTGGCCAGTTTGCATTTCTGTGTGGAGTTTGCATGTTCTCCCCATGTTTGCGTGAGTTTCATCTTGGTGTTCCGATTTCTCCCAAAGTCCAAAGACATGCAGTACGGGTGAATTGAATAAACTAAATTGTCCATAGTGTGTGTGTGTGTGTGTGTGTGTGTAGGTGAATGAGTGTGTATGGGTGTTTCCCAATAACGGGATGCAGCTGGAAGGGCATACGTTGCATAAAACAAATGCTGGAATAGTTGGTGGTTCATTTCACTGTGGTGACCTCTGAAATAGAGACTAAACTGAAGGAAAATGAATGAGTGAATGAATGAATGAATAAAGCTCTCAAACTTACATCAACAGAGAAGGATGCAGAAATGTGGAAGCAAACAGTCAGACTTTGATCGAAGATTTTCAGTGGATTAACTTGCAAAGATGAATTATTCACCTGAAGAATAACAATGTGCTCTAACAAAATAAACACTGTAAAACTTTGATCTCATTTGGACTTGGATGTCACCCTCAAATAAAAAGGAAAAACTTCTTATAGAGAGGAAGAGCACACCCATCAAACCCAGCTTCACTCAGGTTAAAGTAGCTTTTACACCAGTTGGAAATTCTGGAGATCCATGATACCAAATTGCGGTTGTACAGACATTGTGAGAAAAGTGGTGTCACGGAGACACATTTCAATTCAAGTTGGCATGTCAGGTATGTTTAAAGCTAAGTTGCTTGTTCATTCATTTTCTTTTTTCGGCTTAGTCCCTTTATTAATCTGGGGTGGCCACAGCGGAATGAACTGCCAACTTATCCAGCAAATGTTTTACGCAGCGGATGCCCTTCCAGCTGCAACCCATCACTGGGAAACATCCATATACACTCATTTGCACACATACACTATGGACAATTTAGCTTATTCAATTCACCTGTTCACCGCATGTCTTTGGACTTGTGGAGGAAACCGGAGCACCCAGAGGAAACCCACGCCCACACGAGGAGAACATGCAAACTCCACACAGAAATACCTACTGGCCCAGCTGGGGCTCAAACCAGCGACCTTCCTGCTGTTGTGCTACCCACTGCACCAAGTTGCTTATTGTAGGTTATATTTATTAAGATATTGTGAAAGATTGTCTCATAGACATATTTACATTCAATATAGGTATAGAAGAGGATGCCAGTGTTTTGTAAAAAAAGACCCATTTTGTATCTGATAGGCTCTGCTAAACACAGAGGCCACTGCAAAGGGAGTGATTGAGAATGGCTCAGAAAAAAGTGTGTTTTTGGTTGAATAACACAGGTTTTAGTTTGTTTAGATCGTTAACCAGACGCTGTACTCAGTAAATGGCACACTTTTAGGTGCTTGGCATTTTCTATAAAGATCTGCAAAGCTGTAACTTTTTTCTTATATGTATTAAATAATTAAGGACTTTTCACAGAAAATGACTGTAAGGCATATAGGTACTCAAGATAAATATGAGATCAGGCAAAAAAAATATGGTAAATTTTTTTTACCCCCCCCCAAAAACACACACACACACCCAATCCCACTAACTGCTGTCTGTGATTCTTTTACCAGATCTTCATTTCTGTGTAAAAGAGAAGTGAATGGCCTTGTTTTGAGTTTTGTAACATTTCACGAGCCCCTTTCAAGTTCTGTCAATAAATATTCATAAAATCTCAACAATTACATATGATGAAATATTTATTATATCTTAGTATTACGTGGATACCTTTACAATATTCTGGGGTTCAACTAGAGCATATACATTCATGCACACTCTTCAAAACATTGCTTACATCTCCCAACAAACTAAAGACACTTAAATGTGTAAATGCATTAAATGAAGGACATAAATTGTACTAGTAGCAAAATTAGCTCTCAGAGAAATATACATTAATCATAATTATATGTAATCAGCTAGAAGTAATAAGTTGGTGTTACAGAATTAAGTTTACAATTCAAACTAGTTCACCAGGGAACATTCAGCATTGATTCTACTAATTCTCAGAATGTTATTTATAGTGGCCCATGAAAAATAACTTCTCTTAATCAGATGCTTAAGCTTAGAGAATGCAGACAAAACTGGAATCGTTAAAGCGACTTTGATGCAAGCATTTATTTTCACAGACTAAACACTCATGGAATAGTCTAGGGTCGGCCTGACCCCAAAGAACTATGCCGCCATTCATGTCGGGCCTTTTAGTAGATACAATCCGTCATTGACGTACACATTTAGAATTGTCTATCTTCGCAACCAATGGGAACTGTTTACCTGAATCACACCCTTTCTGGTCTTGTGTAAAGAGTATAATTGCTGTATTGTTGTACTGTAAGGTAGACCGGCCAACGAACTCAGCTTGAGTGTGAAGTCCTTCTGCCATGGAACTGCAAACTACCTTCAGTAAATTCTTTATTTTTATTGCATCTCTGACAAACTTTTTATTAAGCTAAGGTGACAAATAATGACTAAACAAATAAATATACAGTATGAAATATTCATTCAAAAGGAAGAAATATAAAATGGATAAATTAAACCAAAATGAAAAAAGTCACAAACCTTTCACGAAGGGGCCTATAAGCTTAATCTAAACCTCTGTTTAGTTTAAATGTGCATTACAAGTCTTGATGGTTCATTAGATGCTGGATGAATGAAGAACGGCTTCAGTGATGGTATTCTGACTCAATGGAAGATGGGTAAGACCTGGCTGAAACACATGCCGTTCACGTGGTCACGGGCCAGAGCATATGTCTTTTCTTCCTGTGTTGTCCTTCTTTGTGCATCTCAACTCAAACCTTTGAAACTGCATAGAAGCCATTAACTTTTACTTGAGGTTGTGCAGGGTAATGGTACACTGTATCCCATCTAACCAGTAAAAGTTCTTTTGTTTGACTTTTGGTATGTTTGCCTAGTCAAAAATCAATTCAGAGTCTCAAGTGTGTAAACCAACCATATACCAGTATTGTTACGTATACAATCTATGCATAAGTGCAGTGGTGTAGTCGGGGCTATATGCACGTATACTCAGTATCCCTACTTTTTTCCACTAGCTGTTTGGGTATTACGACTTCTGAGGATCAATAATTGCGTTTACCATCGGTATACTCACTTGTTTTGCTGATTAGACTTCCCTAATTTACGTGTATTCGTGTCCCCTTTAAGTGTATACCAAATGTTTTTTTTAACTCTCATCTTAATTTGCTGCAAATGGTGCATTTTTGTTTATATTTTGCACCATTTCCCGCCCCCTGACAACCACAGCAGCTGTGAGAAAATTTTGTGAGTTTTTCGAAGTCAACTGAATGATGTCTCGCTGAAACGTTCAGGTAAAATTATAATACAGCATGGGCGGGTTGGGTGGGTAATAGTACACCACCTTTTTTTTTTTAGGACTACACCACTGCATAGGTGATACACTAATGTACACAAGGTCGCGAAAGGGCCATTTAATTGTAGACATGAAATAGCTAACATGAAGTTATTCAGGAACTCTAAAAAACGAATGCATGGGAGCAACATGGTGGCTCAGTGGTTAGTACTGTCGCCTCACAGCAAGTAGGTCGCTGGTTAAAGTCAAGGCTGGACCATTTGGCATTTCTGTGTGGAGTTTGCAGGTTCCAGTGTTTGCGTGGGTTTCCTCTGAATGCTCCGGTTTTCCCCACAGTCCAAAGACATGTGCTATAGGTGAACTGAATAAACTAAATTGGCCGTAGTGTATGTGTGTGAATGTGAAAGTGTATTGATGTTTCCCAGTACTGGGTTGCAGCTGGAAGGGTTGGCGGTTCATTGTGATGTGGCGACTGCTAATAAATGAATGGAATAAGCCGAAGGAAAATGAATGAATAAATGAATGAATGAATGAGTGCACTAATACAATAGTGACCCAAATAAAGTTCTGGGAATGTGTTGGTTATTTCACATATGGGTCTGTCTATAAATAGATAAAAAAAATCATGTTCAAAGGAAGTGTGTTCCACTATCAGTCTTTTTATGGCCTGTTTATAAGAGTTTGAAGACGAATTATTTAGGGCCATAAGCTCTTATCTTGATTTGTTTACATGGATCTTTCCATTGACCTAAACTTCACTTTGTCTGGCAAGCGGTAGAGCATCACTCCACAGTGAACATGCTGCTTTTGAAATGTTTGAAAGACAGGTCTTAAGTAAAGTTATGTTTCTGTTATCAAAAAGCTTTGCTTTTGTCAATATAAGGTTGCTAGGAAACAGAGTCATGCATATTCTAAGGCACAGAAAAAGTAGCAGACGTAGAAATGCATGCGTTCAATTTGACTATTGTGGTCATTCAAGGCAGAAATACTCAAAAATCTTGGCAAACGTCAGGGTACAATAGTTTTATGAATTTTATTTAAAGAAAGTTATTAGGTATGAATTGTCAAAATGGCTGCCTCTGTAGTTGTAGTATCATTTGCTTCATCCCAATTCGCATGCTATCTGTCCTAAATAGTATTTGAAAATAGAATTAATATGTCCCAAATTGTAGTATGTTGAAAAGAGTATGCCAAAGGTTTACCATTTCCGGTAAAAATATTGGCCACAATACATTGAGCGTTGGACGTAAATTTGATTAGAGCTACAAACGCGAGGGAAAAGTGTAAATAAACTACAAACATGGTGGATGCGAGAGACCAACCGTCAAGTAGAAAGGCTTCAGTAAAGATGTTTGTATGACTGTTAATTATTATCTAGACTACTAGAAAATATTTAAATCACATTTTACGTGTTATATTTCATCTGCAACAACAATTTGAACTTATATAATGTTTGGACATTAAAGTTTGAATGCATAATTATCCAAAGACCTGAGGAGATTTCTCTGCATGAAAGACTGGCAGATTATCCTGCTACTGCTTCTCCAATAAGCTAGGAAATTAAATATGAAAGAAACGTGGATGATTGACAGGACTCGTAACTAAGCAACATAATGATCTGTTAACGAGGAAGTAGTATGTCTCAAAGCTTGCATACTCTTCTTTTACACACTCAAAAGTATATACTTTTAGGGTGTAGTATAAGTATGCAAATTGGGACACTGCAAGTGTTATTATTAGGAGAAAACTATGCTTAACCACATGTCGAGAGCTGTTGTTACCACCACACAAGTTTGCAAATGTTCGTTGGAACAATAGATTCATGTAACACCAAAGAGCAGAACTATATTAGTAATGACAGAACTGATGACTTGTTCTGTCCTGTTGGCTAGCCCACTCTTGCTGTTTATGTGCGGAGCCTTTAGGTTTAGCAGTAAAACTGATAGTGTGCACATTCAATGAGCCAGGACTAAAAAGTAGAATGTTCTTCTCTTGGTCCAGCCCAAATGAACCAAGAAACAAACACACCCTATAGGGTTCACTTTGAGACCAATGTGGTGAAAAAATACATCCAAACATAATTCAGGAACAGCTTGTTGCTGCACTAGGAGTAGTTTCAGTGTTGTGGTTTAATAGAGCTGCCGTTGTGTTCTCTGCATTGAGCCGCAGAGAACGTTCATTAGCGAAGTAACTATTTGCAACATTGAACTGGGCATTCCCCGAGTTCATTTCTAAAAGAGGATGGGTAATAAAGGATAAAGAAGCTTATGTAGGATGAAAGATGTCACGGCTGCTAACAGAACACCCAGCATCAAAAGCAATTTCCTTTTGTGTTGACTGTGAATATAAGCAACATCCAGTAATACTCCAGCAGGGACTGAGGTGCTTTCCTCTCTAGAAGCACAGGTCTAAACCACCACATGTGCCTCTACAGAAGAGCTTTCATTGCTCACTGGTTTTGAATTCACTCCTCAGCCGTCTGAATGAATGAATGGATTTCTTGAATGAATGGATTAGGTTTATTAAGTACTGCACCTTAGTTCAGTTGTACGCTTGCCTATTAATTGCATTACCAGTTCATAAAATTGTAAAATGCACTGAAAGCCCTTTAGAAAGAGGCCCACACATACTGTATTTTTGTCAAAGTCTTGAATTACAACTTTAATACCTTCAAATTTTCTAAACATTTTGCTATGGCCATTTTTTGAATGAACTTCAATCCTGACCTTGTAACTGAAATGGCCACCAGAGTGACAGTGTCCAGATTAATGCCTCTTCTTTAGTGATCTCGTCTCTCAGAGCGGTTGCCCTGGCCATGAAAATAAATTACAAGTTGCCGCATCCATCCATCATGTTTAACTAATGCCAAAGTGTAGAATTTCAATGTGACACTTATCCCCAAATTCAAAAGATATGAGATGTGCGGTCTCCCATCTCATTATAAAAGCTCAGGAGAACAGCGGCCATAAACATACAACGGCATTTTCTTTCAACATTGACATTCAATCAATGTCTGAGGGGTGTACTTAGGACAAAAACCTGATTAAAAATAAACACAAGCATGAGCTGCCAAGCAAATTAAAAAACATTGCGCTGTCACATACTGTACATCATTTGTTTGGTCACTGAGAACATTTACTGGCCTGGTAGATACATTTGTTTATAATATAAATGCATTTGGTTATTCATATCCCATAAAACATGTGAAATCTCAAGTATTTAAAACATTTATTTTCAAGTTTAATATTTTAATTTCAAACTTTGAAGAAATTTCACAGTACTTAGAAAGAAAGAACAAAGAAAAAAATGGCCCATTTCTACTGAGTGATACAGTATGGTATAGGTCACCTTTATCAGGCTTGCGTTTTGGTGGGTCATGGTGTATGACAGAAAGTTTCAGTCAACGTCATTCTCGCTCGAGGAAATGTCTAAGTAAATATCTGTGTGCATTTCTCACAAAACAGATGCTTTATACACATAAATACTTGTGTATAAATGTTCATTACTAACCTTTCTATGAACAGGATTTGATTATACAGCATATCAATGATCAATGCAAAATAGCCTACTGTAATGTCTGCAATTATATAAAATAAATAAATAAATAAATAAATAAATGCAACAGATATAAACACATACAAACACTTACCGTCTTCGATATGTTACCAATTACAGAAAAACTACACGCAGCATACATTTAGTCCTTATTGGTATTCAAAAACAACACGCAACATACAGTATAGCCCACAGTCAGTGCAAACCTCTCATCTGGATGTATAATCTTCACCAGCACATGTAACCTCTTGATAGAAAGTAATTCCGTCATTCCGAGTTCATAACTGTTCAAAAGGTGATGATAATAGTTGATCATGGCAGCTTGTTTATGTTTTAGGTCACTCTCGTGTTTGTCCATTTTTGAAAAGATTGGATGTCAGAAGCACTTCATTAATCACGTGTTATTATCATCAGCTCAAGAAGTTTGGTATTACAAATATAAATATGCGGCGAGCACACACCAGAAAGTAAAATTGATTGTGCTTTAGACAGCCTTGTAAACAACTACAGGACACAGGGTAGATTCTTGGTTTGTGGCTGCTCATCAAGACGACGACAAGGTTTGTTTGAGCTCGGGTTGACCATGGTTTGTTATTATATGTATATATTATTATGTTATAATGTCTCGGCTGTGTATTTAAAAATAGCGCTTTCCTTGTTTTCATTCGCTTTTTGGTACCTTTTGGCAGTGGCAACGGCCATAAAAGCACAACAAAACCATACCGTACCACTCAGTGGAAACGGGACAAAAGTACAAAGAAATAAAGAAACAAAAAATTGATATTTTTAGTAAAGCACATAATTATAAGTTATAAATACAAAGAAGGGGGCAGCACGGTGGTGCAGTGGGTAGCACAATTGCCTCAAAGCAAAAAGGTTGCTGGTTCGAGCCCCAGCTGGATCAGTTGGCGTTTCTGTGTGGAGTTTGCATGTTCTCCCTGTGTTTGCGTGGATTTCCTCCGGATGCTCCAGTTTCTCCCACAAGTCCAAAAAACATGTGGTCTAGGTGAATTGGGTAAGCGAAATTGTTCGTAGTGTATGTGTGTGAATCAGAATGTATTCCCAGTGATGGGTTGCAGCTGGATGGGCATCCACTGCGTAAAACATATGCTGGATAGGCTGGCGTTCATTGTGCTGTGGCGACCCCAGATTAATAAAGGGACTAAGCCAAAAAGAAAATGAATGAATGAATAAATGAATGAATGAAATACAAAGAAAAAAAAGTTTTCAAGTGGTCTCTTAAATTTTCCATAGTGTTAATTAGAATGTGTCTTGTTTAATTTTATCTTTTTCTTTTTCTCCCTATTGTTTTTATTATTATAATCATTATTATTACTATTATAATAATCCCTTTGTCACCAATTCTGTTCATAATTTTTCTAGACAGAATTTCTATTTGCTGCCTTGGGCTGCGGGAGTCTGGTTCGGGTAACACAGGATTTTATCTCTGTTATTCGCAGATGATGTTGTTCTGTTGGCTTCATTGAACATGGACCTTCAGCATGCACTGGAGTGGTTTCCATGGTGCCCCACTGGAAAAAGGTGGGTTATCATCTCCAGGTTGGAGGAAAGTACTTACCCCAGTTGGAGAAGTTCAAGTATCTTGGGGTTTTTTTCACGAGTGAGGGAAGGATGGAACGTGAGATTGACAGGTGGATTGGTGTACCGGTCTGTTGTGGTAAAGAAGAAGCTGAGCCAAAAGGCAAAGCTCTCGATTTACCGGCCAATCTACGTTCCTACTCTCACCTATGGTCATACAATACAATACAAGCAGCCGAAATGAGTTTCTTTTGCAGGGTGGCAGGGCACATCCTTTTAGATAGGGTGAGGAGCTCTGTCACCAGAGAGGAACTTGGAGTAGAGCCGCTGCTCCTCCACATCGAGAGAAGTCAGCCGAGGTGGCTCGGGCATCTGTTTCGGATCCCTCCTGGAAGCCTACCTAAGGAGGTGTTTCAAACATGACCCAAGAAGAAGACTCAGGACAAGCTGGAGGAACTACATCTCTGGGCTGGCCTTAGAATGCCTTGGGATCCCCCCGGAGGAGATGAAGGAAGTCTCTGGGGAAGACTGGGAAGTCTGGGGTTCTCTCCTGAGTGCCAGAAAGGCAGATGAAAATTAATAAATAAATCATTGTAAGCAAAACTTAATGATTTTCATATACCAGGGGTGCCCAAACGTTTTCTTATAAAGGGCCAAAAACCAAACTTTGTGGTGGGCTGAAGGTAAATAAAGTTATCGTGGTTAATTTCCCAATTTATTTAATAATATTTAAAAAAATAACTAGAAAGAATTGCATTATGATAACTTTTGCAGTATATATATATTTTTACATTTTATAATAAACTTATTACGGTAAAAACAAAAACAATCTCATTTATAACAGAATTAGTTGAGTTACACTAGCTTTTGCCTTGATTTGCTCACCAATGTCTTCCGCATAGTCCTCTATCTGTTAACTGTTTTTTTGCAGTAAATTTTTGCTTTTTTTTGTTTTGTGAAACCACAAAATTTTTTTTAAAAAGGTTTCCGTCAGATGGGATGGTGGACACAATGAAAGGTTACAATGGGCCCTACTTTGGGCATCTCTGTCATATACAGTATTTGTCTGCTCTTACCCATTTAAAATACAATAAAATACACACACACACACACACACACACACACACACACACACACACACTCACATATATATATATATATATATATATATATATATATATATATATATATATATATATATATATATATATATATATATATAAGCATGTTTCTCTTTTTAAATAAACACAGTATATCAGTTGTACTGGATGACAATACAAATTATCACCACCTTTTTTCATGAAATTGATCTGAAACACTAAATAAATACTTTGCTTGCATTTAATATGCTTTATATTAAAACACTTTTGTAAATTTTGTTTGATGCAATCGCCAATATAAAACATCTCTTAAATTGAATGCCAAAGATGTTTTAGTTTCAGCATTGGAATAAAAAAAAGTTTATAATGCATAAATACAAATAAAAAACTGTTACAATTATGCCATCTCTTCCCAACTCTGTTTATTAGTGAACACGGCAGCTGCACTGCTATTTGACTATTAATTTTACATGCATTAAAACGTAAAACAACATACACCAATTTCTCACTGCAACAGCAAAACACATCACCTTCTCCAGGTTCCTGAATTATAGCTTATATACTTATACCCTCCAGAAACAGATTCGTGATTTGTCTCCATATGCCATGTGATAAATGCTTAATGATGCTATTCAGTGTCTCTCAAAGAGGAAAGCGGATGGGAATTTTCCCTTTTGCTTAACTGCAAACAGATCCTTTTTCTCATCTTCTGGCTACGAAAATGATGTTCTTTTATAAGACTCATTTCAAAATGACATTAATGTTGCAAAGAAGCCAAGCAACGGACTAAGGCATTAAAGGTAGAAGATAACCTGCTGGAGCATATAGACATGTGTATATATATATATATATATATATATATATATATATATATATATATATATATATATATATATATATATATATATATATATATATATAAAAACACAGACAGGCACTGTGGCTGAAATGAAAGTTCCGTATCAGGATAAAAATGTTTATTTGTTTGTGAACACGACATGATAAAAATCATGTCTTTTTCTCAGTCATATATACACACCAATGTGTTCACGTATACAAGATGGGCATCGGCAGGAAATGAGAGGCTATCATGTTTTCCACTGTGAGGCTTTTCTCCATTTCAGCGCAGTGTAACACACACTGTTGTGATTGTCTCGGCAGAGCTTGTGTTTTGTCACAGCAGTATAGAAGGCCGCCAGTATGTTGTAGCGCGGCGTACCCCCCTGAATGTCAATAAGGTAGTGGCCTCTGACTAGCCCACTGTCTAATGGACCATTACCCGCTGTGATGAATTCTGTGTCTATGTCAACACTTTGACCCTGCACACTTGCTGTCTTGCTGTAGCTTTTCACACTGTGTGGACTTTATCACATTCAAGAGTAGCAATTGTATGCAGTATTGTCAACTGCATGCATATTTAACATTTAGCATTAGCCTAGTAGACATGCTATAGTAGAAGTG
This sequence comes from Danio aesculapii, assembly GCF_903798145.1. Classification (NCBI taxonomy): domain Eukaryota; kingdom Metazoa; phylum Chordata; class Actinopteri; order Cypriniformes; family Danionidae; genus Danio; species Danio aesculapii. The sequence continues at coordinate 28,741,020 of NC_079436.1, forward strand.
CTGTTATCCTGAATAATGTGTATGCTTAACACAGAATACTATGATAAAAATTAAACAATACTGGGTTACTTGCATTTTAGTTTAGCCCATTTTTTATTTGTCAAAGAAAATTATTCCAAACAATTGTTTTCTTAGTAATACATATTATGGCTCCAGACTAACATTTCAGGACAGTAGCATTTATTATAATATTGAAGCTATCTCATCACCTGCAGAACGAACTGGCACCAACAACTGATTTGGAAGTTTTAATATTATTCTTATTTGAGGGGCGACATGGTGGCTCATTCAGTAGCACTGTTGCCTCACAGCAAGATGGTTGCTGGTTCGATCCCCGGCTGGGATAGTTGGCATTTCTGTGTGGAGTTTGCATGTTCTCCCCGTGTTGGTGTGGGTTTTCTCCAGGTGCTCCGTTTTCCCCCACAGTCCAAAGACATGCACTATAGGTGAACTGAATGAGCTAAATTGGCCATAGTGTATGAGTGTCTGTGTGAACGAGTGTGCATAGGTGTTTCCCAGTACCAGGTTGCGGCTGGAAGGGCATCCGCTGCATAAAACATGTTAATAAAGGAACTAAGCTAAAAAGAAAATGAATGAATGAATACTTATTTGAAGTCTTGTCTTAGGAATGCACAAATGACAGTAGATTGGTCTGAGAGCAGCAGGAACATGAGTAGGATCCAGATGGATTAACAAAAAAAAAAACATACCTCTGTATATTTGTGTATTATATAACCACAGGAACGGTATTAAAACCTATAAAAAAAATAGCCTGACGAATAACATTTGTTGTGAAAAACAGTAATCTGAAGGCATTTAGGGCAATTACATATCCTTAACTAATATGATGTGTTAAGACCAATAGTGGTCCCACTTTATATTAGGTGGCCTTAACTAGTATGGAATGAAATGAATAACTTTACAATGAAGGTCATTTGTAATTATACTGTTGGCTATCCTTTACATCATAACCCACCCTTAAATCTACCCATACCACCAAACCTGTCCCTAACCCTATACCGTACCCCACCTCAAGATCTGCTGAGGTGTCCTGCAATACATTATGCTCACAGTGAGAACATTGTATTCATTTTTTGAGGCCAGTACGTTGTAGTTAAGGCCACCTAACATAAAGTGTGACCAAAATGGCAATTATATTACATTATACCTTTAGTCTACATTAATAATAAAATTATATATGTCACATTTCTGTGTGGTTCCTTTTAATGCTGCTACATCTAAATCATAGTAGTCGATGATTTGTGGAAATAACAATCTGATAATTTCATTTAGCTATCAACTTAAATTTAATTTGTGGTTTGTATCAGAGATCTTGTCACAGCTCTGTTTAGTGGCCATGTAAACCAATGTTCCAGAGGAGCGCATTCAGTTTATCGTTCAGTGATACGTCTCATATGAAGTAAGCTGTTATTGTTTATTTCTGCAAATCAGTAGTGGCACTAGTATATCCAAATTTAGCACTGGCAGAAAACGTATCATAGTCATTAATATAAGCTCACTGTCAAGTCTTTCACCTTGAGTCACCCAAAGTCTTACTTTAATCAAGTCGCAAGTCATCAAATTTGTCATGTGAGTCATGTGACCTGAGTCCACCTCCTCTTGCAATTACACATCAACATTAAGTAAAACAATATTAAAATCCTTAGGCTATCACTTAATATTAATTAATGCACATATGCTAAGAAAGAACAGTAAGCATCTGTGTTCTTTATCAAGAAAATGAACAAAGATTACCAAACCCTGCCACAAATGAATAGCTCATTGTTTGTTAACATAAAGCAAAAATTACATCACTATTGTAAGAACTGGCATTCTTTGAGGAACACAAACACGGATAGGAAAATTAAAACAGACAGTGGCAATTCCAAGTGCTGTGTGTCTGTGCATGAACACTTTTCAGCCAGCCAAATTCAAGAAGCGGAAGTAACTGTGGTATAATTAATTATAATTACTTCCCTATTAAATATTTTATTGCATTTTACCTCTATCTTCAAACAGAACTGTAATAGGCAATTTGTTACAACCCTATGTTGGTCTTGTCTCATCTGTCTTTTCTGTTTTGCTTAGAACACATCTAATTGGCCACTTCCAGCTTGCTTGTTCCTGATTGGCCTACAGTGTTTTAAAAAGCCATGACACTACTTCCTTGGCAGCCACCTTGTTTTTGGTCACTTGCTTTGTGTTTGTTGATACTTTTGTATGTGGTATAGGCCAGAGTTGTATGTGTCTGAATATTGAGATTTGAGATTGAGTACTTTTTGTTTTGTGTGACTACTGAGATTCTATTGAGATTTGTGAGTACTTTTTGTGTTAGTGTTTGTTTTGTTTATGATACTTTGTTCCACTGGCTTGTTTGACCTTTGTTGCCTGCTGACATAGATTTTTGGATTGTTTTGTAAATAGTTTGTAAATAGTATATATATTGGGATAGTAAGGAGTTTGACGCCATTTTCTTTGTAAAACCTTTTTGACCTCTGTTTTTGTGTTAGGTAGTTAGGGTAGTGAATTGTACTTTCTTTTCTTTTCTTTTTGATCAGGTAAGTTAGAGATTTAACATAAAGGAATTTTTGTTTGTTATTTTGGCCTTGTCAGCTCCCGAATTCAAACCCCAATAAATCTTTGACTTCACTTTCATTGTCTTGTCTTTCATCTTGTGCACCATCCCTAGACGGTGCGTAACATGAAATTGGGGGCTCGTCCATTGGTTGTATACTCTATTAGTTGAATTAACTTTGCTCATTTGTTTTTGCATTTGTTTGCCTGGGGTTTTCTTTTGATAAGGAAGGAAATATAGTGATTGGCGCAAATACTTTGATTGGCATGGCATCAAAATATGAACTTGATAAATTTACAATTGCACCAACAGAGGAGCAATTAGATAAATGTGGCAAAGATGATTTGTTTTTAATTGCAGATTTTTTTTATATAGTTTTACCTCGAAATGCACTGAAAAGGGAGATCAGAGAGGCACTGTACAAGGAGCTTGTTAAACAAAAGATCTACACGGTTTTATTAGAAAAATCCTGCCACTGATTTTATACCGCTTGAAAACAAGTTTAGTTTTTACATTTTAGATTTGCTTCGAGGATAAATGCTCTATGACACTGTGTAACACAGATGCCAGATTAAGAGATCGGATAATGGGCCCCTGTCAAATCTGCTCATTTTAAGTCATCGCTATGGCTGGAGGGTCTGGTTTAACTTCGCTTGGAAAGTATTGGGACGTCAGATCCCTTTATATTTACCCTAAAACATACTCCGATCATGCAGCCAAATGTATTTATCATCACAGACCACAAATGGCAGACCGCGTCGGTTACAATGTAATCAGTCACAAAACACTAAACTTCTGCAATTACAGACATCTTTGAAATGAATTAAGTTCTGTAATTGCGTTTTTAAAAATGAAATGATAATGGACCATTAAATATTGTGGAGATCTGAAAGCGCATTTGCATACTTTTGTGTTTGGATCTTTCATCCAGTAGATTCCTGTAGTGTAAACATACTATATTTCATGAATCATATCTGAGAAATGTTCAAATTTAATGCTGGTTCAAGGCCTGTGATTACGATAAGACACAAAGGTTTTCGATTTTTCTTGCAGAAAAAAAAAAAAAACATTACCAATACAGAGAGCTGTTGAGTGTTTGTGGGAAACAGCTCAGATAATACACTGAAAGGTCTAACCTCAGGGTCTGTGAAGTGATTTATGTGGCTCTTGGTGCCACTGTCTCACACTACCACTGTAATAGGAAAGAATATAGTAATTAGAGCCACAAGGCCACATGACCCTGCTGAAAATGCATTCACAACAGACTGAGATTGAAATTGAGTCAAGAATCTGACTGCTGCAGAAATGAGGTTCCTCGCTGTGCAAAATGGAAATGATGTCCATTTGCAGAATACATTTACAGCAGAGATGTGTCGATAGAAGGCTTGAAGATGGCTTAAAAACTGTTTACATAGATGGCCCATAATTGTAATAGATAATACGCACACATCTATATTTAAAAATAGGAGGCCAGGTTTATTGCTCTATTCATTCATTCATTCATTCACTGTAAAAAATGCAGTGTTCCACACAATTCATTTATGTTGTCCCAACACAATTTGATTAATTTAACTTAACACTTTTAACAAATTTATGTGAATTGAAATTTATGTGGACAACATAAAAAAATCAAGTTGTCCCAACGAAATCTCAAGAATTGTGTTGTTTCAACTTCTTTTAAATAAGTAGTTTGAACGAGCAAAAAAAAAATTGGCTGTTCATTCATTCATTCTTTCTTTCTTCACTGTTTAGATACAAATGGACATGAATTCTACATCAACATTTTGGAGCTGAATTCTAAGATCATTCCTGCAAAAAAAGTCTACAAGCACGGCTCTTGTAGATGAATAAAACCCGACTTAATAAAACCTGAATCAGTATCAAATGCAGATAGAGATGTTTTGACTGATGAAACCTGAAGAGAATTCAACACAAAAGTATTTATCTGTGTTATTCAACTCATCTTGGGTATTTTAAACTCATCTTGGGTATCATTAATATAATTTATGTACTATTAATAATATTTACTATTAACCCCAAATCAGATAAAGTTGGGACAGCATAGAAAATCCAAACAGAAAAGGAAAGTAGTGATTTCCAAATTTACTTTGACTTGCATTTTATTGCAAACAATATGAACACAAAATAATTCATGTTGTGCCTGGTCAACTCCAATTCATGTTAACTCCTTTCCTGTCACTCAGACCTGCAACACAAAGAAAGTTGGGACAGGAGCAATTTAGGGCTAGTAATCAGGTAAATTGGTTAAATGATGTGATTTGAAACAGGTGATGTCGAGAGGTGATTGTAGTTATGAATTGGTACAAAGGCATCCAAGAAAGGTGTAGTCCTTTAGGAGCAAAGATGAGCTGAGGATTGCCAATAAATATGTGAGATAATTATTGAAATGTTTAAAAACAATATTCCTCAAAGAAAGATAGGGAGACATTTGGGTATTTCACCTTCAACGGTGCATAACTATTAAAAGATTCAAGGAATCTGAAGGAATTTCAGTGCATAAAGGACAAGGGTGCAAGCCTAAGCTGGACTACTGTGATCTCCAATCCCTCAGGAGGCACTGCATCAAGAATCATCATTCATTTATAAGCTATATCATCACATGGGCTCAAGACTACTTTAGCAAACTTTTGTCAAGTACTACAATACTGCTCATAGTTACATCCAAAAAGGCCAGTTAAAACTGTACTGTACCAAAACGAAACCCTATGTTAACAGTGTCCAGAAGTGCCGTCGACTTCTCTGGGCTCGGACACATTTGGAATGGACCCTCACAGTCAGGAAACGTACTGTGGCCAGATGAATCAGTGTTTCAGGTATTTTTGGGAAGAAATGGACACCAGAAGAAAAAGATCATCCAGATTGTTACCAGTCACATGTCCAAAAACCAGGGTCTGTCATGGTAGAGGGTTGTGCAAGTGCCCTTGGTAACTTGTTGTGTCAGTGCTCTTGGTAACTTGCACTTTTGTGATGGCACCATTAATGCTGAATTATACATAGAGATTTTGGAGTACAATATGCTGCCTTCGTTTCCAGGGTCGCCCATGCACATTTCAACAAGACAATGCAAAACCACATTCTGCACACATTGGAAAATCATGGTTGTGGAGGAAGAGGATACAGGAACTTGAATGGCCTGCCTGCAGTCCCGACCTGTCTCCAATAGAGAATGTGTGGCTCATTTTGAATCAAACTGCGACAATGAAGACCCCGTACTGTTGCTCACCTTAAGACTTGTTTGCAGCAAGAATGGGACAAAATTACACCTGAAACACTTAATGACTTGGTGTCTTCAGTCCCTAAACATCTTTTAAGTGCTACGAAAAGGAATGGCAACATTACACAGTTGTAAATACTTTACTGCTCCAACTTTTTTTTTAAATCCGATGGAAGACCCAAATTTGGAATATGTGTTTATTTTGAAAACAAAACAAACAATAAAAAACGCCAATAAAAATAATGAGGAACACATTAAATAATGTTGTATTGTCTGCAATATAATACAAGTCAAAGTAACTTTAGAAATCACTGCTTTCTTTTTATATTTGAGTTTTCCATACTGTCCCAACTTTTCCTTATTTGGGATTGTATTTACTACTACTACTACTACTACTACTACTAATACTACTACTACTACTACTACTACTACTACTAATAATAATAATAATAATAATAATAATATCTATTAATATAAGAATAACAACCAGTAGTATTAGTATTAGTTTACAGGACATTTATACTTATGCATGAATAACTTATTTTATTTTATTGTTGCTATTAATTTTGCAGACTCTTTGTCAACAGAAAAAGCTAATATAAGAAAAACAATTAATATTTATTTATTTTTGGGCAAAGGGTTTGCTAAGCACACAAAGAATGAATGAACTGACTAAGTGCTTAATCTGGTATGGAGCTAATGGCTTCTCACTACTGTCTACTGACTGCACGGGTCATTAACCAGCTACCTGTTTAATGGATTTATTGTATGTAACACTTGCTGTGACAAGTGTAGCAATGCTTTTGCATTTTTATCTGTTTCTATTTGTAGTTCACTGAAAAGTTGCACAGTTGTCAGTGTGTTCAAATATAAGGGTTTATTCTGTTACAGTCTCTTCAGACAGAGTTCATTTCCAATCGAGGACTCAAAATAAATGGTCTTTAGTGCTCTTTAAAGCAACTCTTAGAATAGTATCAGGTCACTAAACTTGCACTTAATGCATTTACCTTTACTGCCATTACCACACTGACACAGTTATTACTCAGAGTTGGTTACCCCAATATAACACATCCTGTTTTTCATCTGGGTGTTCAAATAGATAAAAAGGAACAACGGATGTAGCTGAAATCTTAATAGCCATTTTCATTTAGTTGAATGAATAAAGTGTAGAGACCAAAGATAATTCTCTCAAGAATAATAGAAAAAGAGGCAGTCCATCAGTCTTGAAAATGAGGAGCCACCCGAACCTCCATGACAAAATATAGTTCTTTGTTAGCAGCAAGTAATTTTCATGTTGTGTGTCATATTCATTGCAAAGAATCTCTCTCTCTGCTTCTCCTTGTTGCCAATGCACGAATTTTAAAACAAGTACAGTAAGGCAATGTGCAAGCAATGTGGGTTTTTGTTTTGCTAGTCCTTGTTTGTTTTTTCAGGCTTTATAAGGTGACACGTGAAAACATGTGAAGACAGACCCCAGAATAAATCCTCCATCCCAACCCAATTAAACATTCATCTCAATGAAGCCTTGAATGGAGAGAAGGCATTTCAGATATTGGATTGCGATGTTTATATCATATTATGTAAGCAGAAGCATAAAATCTGCTTTTCTCTCAGTGGAATGTGGCCTGCATTTGGTGCCATTTGCACAGTGAACTCAGATGCTATTTTTTGAAGATCATAATCCTCTTGCAGGTTGCAGGCATCTTCATTCTCAAATAGTCAATAGACAACAGAGTTCAGTATACACAACAGTTCTGTCGGGTTCTCCAATCTGATTGGCTGATAGCCGTGAGATATTCTGCAATATCAGAACTTGTACAGCCTCTTCACCTTTGTGTATCTCTCCACCTACAGTACATGACAAGCAGAGGAATGAACTTTGAGAAATATTTCTTTGAGAAATATTGCAGCTGTTGGTCAACATAATGTACTTTTGAGGCTTTTTAGGTGAGAATGTTGTTGTTTAGATTGCAACTATGCCATTTATTTATACGGATAATGCATATTTTAAATATTTATAATTAGCCTGTCATTGAGCAGAGCAAAGAGGGTTGACGTTCTGCCACACGATGGCAACAGAGATCGCATAATGAGTGTTTAGGGGAGGAGAAACTTGGCTTAAATTTGATCAAATCATTATAAAACTGGTAAGTGACACTCTAAAGCAGGTCGCACACGGGAAGCGCCGCTCGGCAGCGCGACACGGCGCGCACATGACAGTTAAAAGTATCATACACCAGACGCGCACATTCGCATGATTTTTAACATGAAATTAATCAGATGGCGCTCTGTGGCGCGGCAGAGAAATGAACAGTGTCCTGAGTCATGGCTGGCCGCTGCGGACAGCTGCCGACTTGCGGCGCCGGTGTGTGTACCCTAATAGAAACCTATGTTTAGGATTCTGTAATGTATGGCACTGCGTAGTGCTACGCGGCGCGCCGCCGAGTGGCGCCTCTGGTGTGCGACCTGCTTAAGTCAATCTCTCTCTCTTTTGTTGTAGTGCTGTATTTATATAATAGTAATCTGGAAGTGTTTGCTTTGCTTTCGCTTTTTCAAATATTTCCCAAATTATGTTTAACAGAGCAAGGAATTTTTCACAATATTTCCTATAATGTTTTTTTTTTCTCTTCTAGAAAAAGTCTTATTTGCTTTATTTTGGCTAAAATAAAATCAGTTTTTAATCTTGTGAAAAACATTTTAAGGTTAATATTATTAGCCTTCTTAAGCATTTTTCTGATTGTCTACAAAACAAACCACTGATATAAAATGACTTGCCTGATTACCCTAACTTACCTAAATAACCTAACCTAGTTAAGCCTTTAAATTGCACTTTAAGCTGAATACTAGTATCTTAAAAAACATCTAGTCAAATACTGTCATCATGGCAAAGATAAAATAAATCAGTTATTAGAAATTCGTTATTAAACCTATTATGTTTAGAAATGTGTTGAAAAAAATCTTCTCTCCGTTAAACAGAAATAAACATTTAAATAAACATAAAAATAAACAGTTAGTAATAATTCATTCTAAAATGTAAAACAACTGATTTATTTAAAAGCTTCCTACTGTACATTTAGATTTAGTCATTTACCAGAGACTTTGGCCTAACCGACTTACAAATGAGGAGCACATTAAGCAGCTCCTCATACAGACGCAATTCACACAAGAAGTGCTACTTACTACTGGTGCTGATATTGTTTAGAAAAATGTAGTCAATTACTTGTGGAAGAGATGGATTTTCAATAGCTGTTTGAATGTTAGCATGAATCAGTGTGGGATTGGGAAGATCATGCCAACAACGAGAAACAGTTATGGAAATGGTTCTGGAAGGTGATTTAGAGGCTGGAATAGTAACATGAGACAGTGCTCACTTGCCGACAGAAGACTCAGTAAGTGTCTTATTATGTACAGTGTTTAAAGATTACTTAAATGGTAATTCAATTTCATGGAAATTTGTTGTTTAACTGAAAAGGGTCTATTGTATCTATATGCGTAATCAAACTGTGTAACGTCTGTGGATAAACGTTGAATGTAATATATTTCAAAAAAATAATTAAATATACGTGGAAGGAAAATAAGAAGTGAAAAGGGAGCCTAACTGAAATCTGTGAGTGAATGTGGTCATTTATCAGCACTCCTGACACGCACTCAGGCTGAAACTCCTAAGAGTTTGACAAAAGATTCATCCAAGTGCATAATCTATTTTTTCCCACAATTTGCTGAGCAATGATCTGCTCTATTCAATATCCAATCTCCAGTTTGCTGTCTTATGCATGCCTTCACAAACAGCATTAATGCCTATACTGTAATAGTTAGTCAGCTGTTGGACTGTCAATGTGATGTGTGTGTGTGTGTGTGTGTGTGTGTGTGTGTGTCCACATTATTACCTCATAACAAAATTGACTAGTTTTACATATATGTTTCCTATAGCAACAGTCCATAAAATTTCAGCACTTTATCTGGCAAAACTGGGTTTATTGTAGCATACATTTGACACCAGGTTATTAAGTGTTTTTAGATCTGTCATGCTGGTAATATAATAGTTTTGTGTATGCTGGAAATAAAATGTGTATTATCCGACAACAAGACTTTAATGCTCCGCACATAAATGAGAGAAATGTGTTTATTTACTACTATTTTAAATATATATTATATTATATTATATTATATTATATTATATTATATTATATTATATTATATTATATTAAAGCTAGGTGACATGGTTAGCACTATCGCCTCACAGCAGAAAGGTTGCTAGTTTGAGCCTCGCCTGGGTCAGTTGGCGTTTCTCTGTGGAGTTTGCATGTTCTCCCCGTGTTGGCGTGAGTTTCCTCTGGGTGCTCCGGTCTCCCCACCACAGTCCAAAGACATGAACTATAGGTGAACTGAATAAACTAAATTGGCCGTAGTGTTTGTGTGAATGTAAATGTGTGTGGGCATTTCCCAGTACTGGGTTGCGGCTGGAAGGGCATCTGCTATGTAAAACATATGCTGGATAAGTTGGCGGTTCATTCCGCTGTGGCGACCCCTGATGAAAACCTAAGCCGGAAAATGAATGAATGAATGAATGATAATGCATATTATAATTATTGCGTTCAAGGTAATAATTTTAATCAGTTTAAACTACAGTTATCATATAATATAGTGGAGTATAATAAATTATAATGTATTATAATATAGATTAAATTCAATTTGTGTACTTAAATTTACGATTAGTATACTTCAAAAATTGCATTTACATAAGCCCATACTCAAGCCCACCTGCACGAAAGCGTCGGTGGGGGAGAAGGTAAATAAATAAACGTCGAAAAGATAAATCATCAACCTGCGCTGAGGCAGAAAAGAAAGAAAGAAAAGAGGGGAGACCTGGAGGTAAATGATGGATGGCCTCCGAGAGCGAGCTGAGAGTTTGATAACTCGGAGTTGCGGTACATAAAGCTCCTTCTTCTCCCTCAAGGCCTTCGTTTTAGCACATTTTCATTTTACCTTTCCACCCGATCCTGAAGCCCTCTGTTAAGGTGTGAGAAGACAGGGTAGCCTACCTCCTAAAGAAACCAACAGAAACGGGGTAGTCTTGAGGGGCTTCACATACTTCACATCTCTCCTGCTTCCCGCCTTATTATTAATTAGGTTTCCTTCTGCCACATTATTGCCTAAAACCAAACCACCAGCGAGAACGCGCGCAGCTCTCCTGTCTGCAGAAAGGAGAAAAGAGAGAGACTTAAAGAAAAAGTGAGAGAGCAAGGCAGAGTCACAGATGTAAAGCAAAAGAAAGAGAGAGAGAGAGCTCGAAAGGATAGGAAATGTGAGAAGGAAAAAGCCGAGCTGAGTTTCTGTGCGCGGGCGCGAGTTTGTGCGAATGTCTATGTGTGTGTGTGGATATGACAGCGTGCGCGGCCGGCCAATCAGCGTGCTCCTCCTGAGCTGCAGCAGGCTGGCAGATTTGGGAGCTCTAGCGGTTCTGTTCTGGACTGGATTGAACTGCTGCACATATTCCTCTCTGGGTGGCTTTAAAATGTGGAGGAACATTTGGAGCGCACCAGTGTATTCCAAAGCCTTGTCATCTTTTAAGGAGAGACTGAGAAGGTAAGAAGCACTCTGTGTTTTTTTTCTTTTCTGTTTACTCATTACTCACTGCTGATTGAAGCTTAAGTGCTGCCTCTGTTTGTCTGGTTCGTGGTGAGGTGGAAAGTCTGAGAGTTGGTCTAGTGTGTACATGTGGTCGTAGACAAATAACGGAGCAGCGGGATGAGGGAAGGAAGGCAGCGTCTGTCCATTGATCTGCGCCTCTTTCATTACCCCGGTACTTTATCGTGGCCGCGTTCAATGCTTCAAAAGCTCCGTCTCACTTTCCAGTGAACAAACAGCACAGCAAGTGAAGCTCTTGAAAAGCTCTTGTGTTTGATTCCCCTGTGCTTTTTGATTGCCATGTGAAAAAAAAAGACTTCTCGCTCCCCCTTTTTCTTATTACAACAATATTGATGTATTTGTTTTTTTAATGTTGTTTATGTTTTTAATAATTTTTGTCTGTTTTTACGACCAAACAATATATATATATATATATATATATATATATATATATATATATATATATATATATATATATATATATATATATATATATATATATATATGAAAACATTATTAGGAGTATTATTTGTTGACGTTTGTATCCACTTGACTGAGACTGAGGGTTGTCTGATAACGATTAAGTGATTAGAGCAGGCTGTATCTAATGCATGGGGGAAGTTGTGGTGTGCTTGATCTAATGCTTCCATGCAGTGGACATGCCAAGGTGACAAACGCACATCAATGGATCCCTGGAGTCCCTCCCTCGATATTACTAATCATGTAGCAGGCAATCAGTCTCGGCATCACCTTTCCCTCATGCCACTGGATTGAGTGCAAACGGCAGGGAGAGCTTTGAGGTTACAAAACCACTTCAGGTCTATAAAAAGGACTGCAATTTAGTGCTGAGAAGTGAATAAGACATGAGAAGTAGAAGGAAAAAAATATTAAATTGAATAAAGTGGGCTGAATCAGCTACACTGGGGAAATTTTACCGCTTCATGTCTCAAAGGTTCTCTCTTTTGCGTGAGCTGACTTCAACATTGAAGGAGTATTTTGGGTTTAGTGCAAGGTAAGCTCAGTCCACAGCACTTCTGGTTTAATTTTGATTCCAAAAATATTCTGACATCCCTTGTTTTCTTTAAAGAAAAATTGCAAATGAAATAAAATGGGCTGCTGTGAGGCACTTGAGAAGTAAATGGGCCAAAGAGCCAGTTTGATGGGAATATAATAGGAAATTAGAATTTTCTTTATGATTTTAGAACTTTATAAAAACATTGTGTTATTAAGCTTTAAAACTGTTTTATTCCTTTTTATACTCATTTCAGATTTATATTTGTGTGTGTGTGTGTGTGTGTGTGTGTGTGTGCGTGTGTATGTGTGTATCATCTGTGAAAGTACTACAGCCACAACATTTTTGTCCAGTCGTTGCATTCAGTTAAATGATGCCTCACTGTCAGCCTACTCATTAGCGTACTTCCACACAATTTGCTCACCAAAGGAATGCCTATGCCTATGGAGAACAAGCTTGAAACCTTTAGAAAAGAAAAATAATATTAACTGCTAAAAGTAATACTCTGGCTTTGCTGGTATTCAGTTATGGAAACAAGCAGCTGTTTCTTTTTTTTAACAGATGTCAACAGAGGAAAGATTTTAGTGCTGTTGATAGCAGTCTATTAAAAATACATTATTATACATAGTAAAGGATTTAATGCAGCAAACCACAGACTTGCAGTTTAACAGAGCAAAAATTCAAACATAAGTCTTACACTTTTCCAAAGTTCAAATTAAATATTGTTACAAGGAACAATCAAAAAACTGTGTAATGCCAATTATTAACAATTACTTTCATATGTGTATTATCTATGAAACTGGCTAAAGTCAGATGTAATGCAGAACAAACAATACAAAAATTTTAAGTAATATGATTATTCATAAATTATGAAAGGTACACATGATCTCCCAAGCTCAGCTTATCTCTGCTGCGCAGATAATCAAACGTCATCAGTGTGCAGTTTCAGTGATATTAACAGAAAGATAATGACCCAATCCCAAAAGGCACCCAATGTGGTGTTTCTCTGAGCTTACACTTTCATGATGCAATTCCTCTTCGACGATCAGGTGGAAAGCCCCCTCATAGTTGGTCACCAGTGCCAAGCAACAACACAGGAGGAAAAATCTACTACTATTATAGAAAAAATGAAAAAAAAAAGTCTGATTCAAGTAAGACCAAAGGCAGAATTGTTGCCTGGACAATGAACTAATGAGTAAGAGATAATATTAAAAAATCTTGCATTCAACCTTGCCAATGACTTCTGTCCGTGTGTGTTGCATTTGGTTGTGTGTATGCATTTTTCAATGAGGCATGGATTTATGGATTTAGGGTCTGAAGTGAAGATTTAGTTTTAAGCATACTGTACATGTACATATGCATATACTGTACTTGCATATGTAAGCATATACAGTAAGTACCTAAGGTGTACATATTATACTTCATGGTACCTTAAATGTGCTAACACTGTGATTTTTGTATCTTTGTATTTGAGCAGTTTGGTGCTTAGTGAAATGTAAGGTGCTAAAGTAAAATGTAAGGTGCTAGTAAAGTAGCAAAATGTCTTGTTAAAGGATTAAAAATTAGAGTAATTAGCAAATAAATGTGCTTCTAGGAAATAGCATATATATAGTAAATTCAGAATTATTAGCCCCCTTTGAATTTTTTATTTTTTTTATATTTCCCAAATGATGTTTAACAGAGCAAGGAAATTTTCACAGTATGTCTGATAATATTGTTTCAGGATATATATATATATATATATATATATATATATATATATATATATATATATATATATATATATATATATATATATATATATATATATATATATATATATATTAGTTAATATTTATTTTATTTCAATAAAAAATCAGTTTATGACTACCGTTTTAGTTTTTAGCTATAATTAAGTATAAAAACTGTTATTATTGGCATTACATTGTTGTTTACATTTTAACTTGCATATTAAGTTTCTCATTGTGACCTAGATTTTTGCTTTGTCATATTAAAGTTGACACAAATTGTGTGGTAACTGCTGTTGATTGAGCTTAACTTGCACTGAACCCGATAAAGTTTCTTTTAATATTATCTCACAATACAGAATGACTCCAAGATTGGAATGACATGAATATTCCATCAGTGGCATTTCTTTTGACTTGCATGTATAAAACCATTAATTCATGCAATGAGTGGGATAGAGGAGCTGACAGGAATAAACATGGAAAAATGTCATTGTGAGAAGACGCCTCTCAGCCACTGTTCTATGCGCGCCTCACTCCATTCTAATTAGCATCCTAATTAGCTGCACTGGATTCTAATCAGTATTACAAATTTGTTTTGAAGACCTCGTGAAACCTGCGTGAATCAGTCGAGACCTTTTTGCTCTTGAAGAGCAGAACAAGGGCAGGTGTTATCAGTGGCTCCTGGACTGCTGTGGTTTCAGGTGTTGCTGGGTTTTGTTCACATGTGCAACACCATTTATATTATAACCTTTAACAAACCAAGGATGCAGTGTTTTGGCATTATGTTAATCTCAGCTCTATTGATTCTTTCAGTACTCTCCATAAAGTTTACAGACCCCCCCCCCCCCCTTAAACTTAGAAATTGATCATTATACAAAAAGGTTACATCTGGAAAATTGTTTAGACTAGGTCTAAAATAACAGATAGATGCAGTTTGCATGACAAATTGTCGGGAT
This sequence comes from Danio aesculapii, assembly GCF_903798145.1. Taxonomy (NCBI): domain Eukaryota; kingdom Metazoa; phylum Chordata; class Actinopteri; order Cypriniformes; family Danionidae; genus Danio; species Danio aesculapii. Next base: position 28,756,153 of record NC_079436.1, read on the forward strand.
GAGAATTCAGCTGCTGAACTTCAACAACTGTCTGTTTTAACATAAACCACTGGAACAGCATGAAAGGAAAGGGAGCTGTCGCCTAGTATTAGTCAAAATGCACTCAAAAAGCAATTTCTTTTCAAGGCGGCACAATAAGCTTGAAAGAGCGAATAAAGGCTTTGCCCTCCCTCCCCTCTTGAAAAATCTTCAGCAAGACTCAGTAAATAAATTGCGTTTCTGATTGAGCAGATGGACATTATTCTGAATGAGAAGCTAGCATATTCATTTCCCTTCGAAACTAGGCTCAGGCCTCTCTTTTTATTAACATAGTCTGAAAAAAAAAAGTATTTTTGCTCTTTTTCTTCCGTATTTAGCCAGTAAATGCAATCACATTCATATGTTTTTCTTTTAAAAGCACAACTGGCTAACATGGCAATTTTTATAAGGAATGCAAAATGAATAAAAAAAACTAATTTGCATAATTAGAAATTAATTTGTGTGTAATTAGCATACATTAATGAAACTGGGACTTGTACATTGGCTTTTCTGTATCATTCTGAGACAGCAGCATCCAATCAAACATTTACCCTCTTGTTCCCAGTATTTGAGGTACACTGTGTCAAGCATGATAAGTTTCCTTGTTCTAAGAATCTCAAGATTCAATCCAGTCCTTAGTGACAAACTCACTGCCCTGTAGCTTGAGGCCAGTAGTCTGGTAATTCTTATCAGACCGGTGCTCTGAGTTGCATCAAGCTTTGTAAGTTCAGTCAGGCAAGTTCACATCAGTTACGTTTTACCACACAGATGAATGCATATTCACAGATGTAGCTTTATGTATTTAGACATATTTATTTTCAGATCTGTGCCCATCATCGTTAATTATAGATCAGAGTGTAAGTCCTGACTTGTCTGATTTGAACACAGACATCAAATGACTAAAATATGTAATTAAATCATCTATACAATATACAATATTTAGTTATACAGTATACAATTCTGCCACAGTTGTCTCACAGACATTTGAATAATTTATTCAACTGATTTGAACAAAAACACTGAGTAATTTCTAAATCTTGTACCTAACAAAATTTAAAGACTCTGTATTAATTCAGTATTGTTTATATCAAACAGTTGTTCAACCACAATATGGCACTCAGTCATCATCTAGCTCATGTATCATGTAACTCTAAAATAAAAATGCTAGAGAGGTTTCTGCGTTCAAAAGCAACAGTACACAATTTTAAAACAGGTTTATGGTATCTATAAACTGCTTTGATTAAAGATGTGCAATATTTCTTTTACTGCAGTTTGTGAACGAAAGAGATATCACACTATAACCTTTGACTTTTGGCTTTTGTGAACTAATAGTTTCAGTTGACAGTGAATGAAGTAATTTGAGTGGAATTGAGGAACTATATTTGCACATTTATTTCATTTTAATGAACCGTCTTTCAAGTATCACAAGTCAAAATTCTGTTTTATTGTCTTTCATGCCTTTGACTGGAAAAATAAGAGAAGAAAAATGAAAATCTACTTCATTCAGTTTCAAAATTAAGTCATTAATTAAATTACCAGTTAGCTTTAGAATAGTCCAGTTTTTGTCAACAAAAGAAAATTATAATTTTTTCTCTTTGAAAGACATAATTGGTATGACATTCTTGAAATTGGTTGCTGATATTCAGCATTATTTCTACAGTAACATTTCTTTCTGTACGTAAAGTAAATTTAACTAGAATATTTTGGTACTGCTTTGTACCAAAAAGCAGTACAAATGTACAAATGTTTGTTCAGTGGTGTCAATATATACAGTTACCCCAGCAATATACAGTGGTTATGGAAAAACTCCCTTAAATGTTTGACTCTTTGTTATATTGCAGTCATTTGCTAAAACCATTTGTCATTTTTTTCTCATGAATGTACCAACAGCACCCCATAATGACAGAAAAACACAGAATTGTTGACATTTTTGCAGATTTATTAAAAAGAAAAATCTGAAATATCACATGGTCCTAAGTATTCAGAGTCTGTGCTGTGACACTCATATTTAACTCAGGTGCTGTCCAATTATTTTGCTAAACCTTGGCTGCATCCAAAACCGCATACTTCCATACTGTATAGTACTCTAAAATAGTATGTCCTAATTCATAAAATTAGAAAATGAGAATGCGAGAAGTACCCAGATGACTTACTACTTGCGGCAAGATTCTGAAGTGCACATCCCATGCACGCTGCGATATCCCATGATGCTCCCCGAGATAATTCATGAATGAGAGTGAGGCGATGCAACTGATGCAGGTAGGTCATGTGATGATGACAAAATGGCGGATGTAGTGCGTCCGAATTCCATTCATACTGCTCACATTGATACTTTATAGAACGCACTTTCTAACGGCAGAGTAGTATGTTTAAATTCAAATGCAGTTCTTACTGAGTAGTGAGTGGTTTCGGACACAGCCCTTGAGATGGTTCTACACTTTCATTTGAGTCCAGCTGTGTTTGATTATATAGACAGGTGTGTGGCCAATCAGTATAAGACCTTACAGCTCACAATGAATGTCAGAGCAATTGAGAATCATGAGGTCAAAGGAACTGCCCGAAGAGCTCAGAGACAGAATTTTGGTTTCTTAATTCTTAGTGGCATGTGTGGAGAAAACCAGCCACTGATCATCATCTTCCCAATACAGTCTCAAAGCATGGTGGTGGCAGCATCATGCTGTGGGGGTGTTTTTTAGCTGCAGGGGACAGAATGTGGCTGTACATGGATATCTTTCTCCAGAGTGCTCAGGACCTCAGACTGGGCTGAAGGTTTACCTACCAACAATGCAATGGCCCTAAGCACACAGCTTAAATAGCGAGTGGTTTTACAACAACTCCGTGATTTTTCTTGAATGGCCCAGCGAGATTCCTGATTTAAAACCAATTAAGCATCTCTGGAGAGACCTAAAATGGCTGCCTGCTAACGTTTACCATCCAACATGACGGAAGTGGAGAGGATCTGGAGAGGATCAGAAAGGAATTGCCAAATCCAGGTATAAAAAAAAAACTTGTTGCATCTTTCCCAAAAAGACTAAGGCTGTATTAGATCAATCGAGGGCTTCTACTAAATACTGAGCAAAGGGTCTGAATACTTAGGACCATGTGATATTTCAGTTTTTCTTGTATCAGCAGAAATAAATCAGCAAAAATGTCAACAATTCTGTGTTTTTCTGTCGATATTGGGTGCTGTGTGTACATTGAGGAAAAATTAACTTAAATGGTGTTAGCAAATTGCTACAGTATAACAGAGTGAAACATTTAAGGAAATCTGAATGCTTACCATTTCCACTTTACCAGTTACCTTTGACAGATGCATGGTCTTAGACTTGAAGAACGTGCTAATGACTTTCCCAAACTATTCCTTTGTAGTCTATTTGTGACTATATGAGAATAATAAATAAAAATCTCCTCCTTGTGTTTTGGGGTTTTTAAACTTTTCACTCAGCATGTACATTATTTGATATATCAGTGGCTGTTTCATTGACATTATATAACAACACTGAATTTTAATGCAATTCTTTAAGAAACATATTGCAGATTCATCCATTAATTTAAGCCATTTCTATTTTCGCAATACCAGGGGTGTCGAATTCAGGTCCTTGAGGGCCGCAGCTCTGTACGGTTTAGCTTAAACCCTAATTAAACACACCTGATCAAACTAATTGAGTCCTTCAGGCTTGTTTGAAACCTACAGGCAAGTGTGTTGAAGCAGGATTGTAATAAACTCTGCAGGGCTGCGGCCCCCCAGAGGTTCACACCCCTGGGCTATACTGAATTATTGACCTATGTGGGTTAATTAAAACACATTCAGACATTTTAAAATGCTGAATCTTGGCACCAAACAAGATCAAAAACAAAACTTTAGTAGTTTTTAAGAAGGTTAATTTGCATTCACATGCCACACTGCCATCTTTACTCAAAAACAAAAGTGAATTTCTCAGATATCTCAGTGTCAGTTTGTGTTGCACCATGCAATATTTATTCCGGTCATATAATGTTAGTCCCCCAGGACATGACTTCAGCATTACTGTCACTATTGGAACCACATCTTGGAAATGAAATGTTCAGATGTAGCTAAGGTGACAGGAAATGCCCACCCTGCGGCATTTCCAGTGTCATTTGTTTATTTGTTTAGTGCTTTTTTTAGAATTCCGACATAGCCATTTCCATTAGTTCCGAGAAAGACCAACCCTAAAGCACTAGGTATTTCACTCAGCCATGTCAGTATCCCTCACTCCGTTGAGGAATGAAGTGTATGAGGGAGTTTCTCCTCAAGTGATGAATTTGAATTGACAGGAAGGCTGAGGAGTCGAGAGCTCTCAGCTTCTTTACCGAGGTAACCAGGGACATGCATTGCACACCACTGATGCCGTTCAGTCTTTTGAATAGACTCACCACACTGGAGCTCTCATTACACGTCCCTTGCACCAGCAGTCATGATCCCTGATATTATACTGGAACAGCTGTTCCATCAAAAATGTATTAGATGTTTCACTGAATGGCAAACAGCAAGATCGCATTGGGCTTTTAAGCCAATTTTCACATCTCAGATCTTCACAGGCAGCAGCTAATCTAAAATTTCATTGGAATTAAAATGTAATCGCTGGCTGTGTTTCATTTTGCCCCAGTGAAAGTACAGTTTGTCCTCTTTCCCTCACACAGATGTTTCATGGAAAACTGCCATCGCCTCAAGTGAGTTTTCAGTGGACGACGACGAGTCCCTTACGAATCAACACGTCTCGTTCTCGGCCCACGATGTGAGTGCTGCCCGCTGGGTCTCTGCGACAACAGGATTTTAAACCATGGCCATCTGCCAGGTCCTGCGAACTGGTTCGATTGGCATCTAGAGCCGCCCACCGCAGGAGAGAGACCTCTGGGTGAGCGAGAGCGGGAGTTCAAACATTGCGACTCTTTAACATGAGAGCAGCCAGCAGCCCTGCCTGTCTGTCCCCTCTGCTGCTGTGCCTATGTGTGCTCCAGAGGAGCTATGGGACCCCTTCTCCACCCAGCCCCACATTCAGCCACAACCAGACCAAACTGCCCAACGGCGACAAGGACTCGCACCATCGGCCCAAGCGAGGCTGGATCTGGAATCAGTTTTTCGTTTTGGAAGAGCACATTGGGCCAGATGCCCAGTATGTGGGGAAGGTAAGAGCTTTTGTTGATTGTTTCGATCTGTGCTCAGGTGTGCTTAAACCATGCAGGTGATTATGCGAAACAAAGTGAGCTGCTGGGTCTCGTACGATTTGTTAAGTGAACTGTTCCTTGAAAGAGCACAGTTTTAACCAGAGACAATTGCTGCGCATCATGTTTTTGGATTGTAATTGAAATGCACCATGTCAGTGTGTTCCTGTAATGATATTTTCTTGGAAGCGAGTAAATAGTGCAGGTGACTAATCAGAAGCAAAATCCATGTTTCTCAGAACAGCATGTTTTTGTCAGAAAATTGATTTGGCTTGCAAATTGGAGACTGACCTATGACATCCTTCCCCGTTAATAAGAACGTAATTATTTGCCACTGTCGACTACAGCAAATTGAAGGGATCCAGATGTCTTTTTCCCCCTCTGTTTAATCCATTGTCTTCATAGACAAGGATTGAGACAGCTAACACATTGTTATGATAATCATTTGGAGCACCTTAAATTCTGCGACTCTGGACAAAATCCAGAGATCCCTCTGCGGCTTATAAACGTCAACAGTGGTACAATCAATTATTTTGCCCATTTCTTTCTGTGAAGACTGGCCAACCCTGTCAACTAAGATGAAACCGCTGTGTTTCATGGGTTGGAATAATACAGGGTGACACTGACAGCTTCTGACATTGGCTCAGTGAGGTGAAGGTTAAAGTAAAGATAGCAGAGTTTATGAAGAAATGGCTGAGCAGCCATCAATTGTCTACACCTACATCCCTCAGGAACTGAGCCAAGTGTGTGTGTGTGAGTGTGTAATGGGTTTTACCAGTGGACAGGCTGCTTCAGATCTGCCCACTAGAGTGTAAATACACGTGTGCATGCATGCTAGGGATTTGAAATTAATCCACTTGCTTAGAAAGTATTCCACTTGTTTCCATTAGCATTTTTCTTTTTAAGAACTATATATTTGGGAATAAAAATGGCATTTCCATATGATTATTTCAATAAATTTACATGAAGCATGGCTGTTTTTAGAGACAGTATAAATGCAACATACCATTTGGCCTTAGCTATAAATAAAACATTAAACAAACAAAATATGTGTTATCAATTATTAATATTTATAATATGTTACTGACCGAAAAAGTCATAAGAATATTTCATTCTTGATGGGGTGACCAGATATACCAATATGTTTTCTAGACAGTATCCCAATTTGTTGTTTTGTTGCAGATTGGAGCTGTTTGAATTAAAAATATGAATAAACAAAACATATTGTCCTCATTTTTTATAGGGTGCTATTATACACCCAGCACAATAAGGTGCAAGACGTGTACCGCGCAATTTGTTTCAGACCAGCGCAACTCTATTTTTCACGTTTTCTGCCACCTTATTTAAATAGCAAATCCATTTGTGCCACCTTGTGGACTCATGAGTGTGCCGGTCTAAAAAGGAGGTGTGTTAAGGCGCGTTGTTATTTCGTTGCTATTTTGAGAAACTGAAATAGACCATGCCATTGATCAACTAAAAGCTGGTCTGAAGTCCAGCACAGCACACGTTAGTTATGCCCTTATGCAGCTCCAAAGCTTGTACATTGCTTCATACACACAGGATGTACAACAATACACAAATATCTTTACATATGAAAAAAATAAAGGATTAAAATGTTACAAAAGTTATTATTTTCTACATAAATATAAAAACCACTACCTTCATGTCGGAGGGGCTTTTTTCAGTTTATTCATGACAATTTGCAGTTTTATTATAATGTTATTATTAGCTTTATCATTTGTTATATACATATTTATATTTGTTTTAACAAAATTTTTTTTTAGATTTGTCCACCTGTCAGGTTTTGTAGACGTATGCATCACCATATGGAGCAGAAGAATAGGACGTGTGTTTGGGTATAACTCATCACACTTCGTTATCATTGTTAAATTATTCATTTGCTGGAAATTAGAACTGAATTTAGAAATAGTTTTGCAACAAATCTTTGCGCTTAACAAACGAAATTAAGAAAATAAATATGTAGGCTAATAGATGTCTTCAGTGGAGTGCGTACAACAACGTTTCCTTATCCACAAAAGTAAAGGAGTAAAGTGAAGAGAAAGTAAAGAGGCCGAAAGGAGGAGGCTCATTCTTTATCCTCGCTGCAGATGATCTGTGTAATTGTTTTCTTCTACTAGTGAAGCATTCTGTTTTTCCAAGTCTGCCATGTAAATAGCAAATGTGCCATGACATGATGCAGCTGACTCTTAAAGGGAATGGGAGATGAGACTCTGATTGGTTTATTAGACATTATGCTCAAAACTAATCAAAATGCAAGTTCATTTAAATACAATGCAGGGCTTCATTCCTAAACCCAGGGTTGATGTTATCATTCACATATTTGCGGTTTCTCTGTTGCTGGTTGGTTGAACAGAAGGTAACTTTTTTTTACTCTGCATTTCCACATCTTGCCAGTTATAAAATATATACAGTATGTCACTGAGTAGGTCTTTAGATGTTTTAAGCCTCACTGTTTTTAGTGTGTTGTTGTTTTTTTGACACTTATGACTAGTTTTGTTGTTCAGGGACCAAATTTTATTTTAACATAAGGGTTTTTTAAACTTCATGCTATAAAGAAAACCATTGTGAGACCCCCTCTGAAGTCTGTCTGCCTGGGATGTACATCATTAATCTTGACCTGAGGCAAATCTTAAAGGCAGTGACTAATGCCTTCTTGACAGCTGACAGTTTGGCAGAAATGCCTGAGCTGTCTAATAAAAAAACATGACATAGCTCTGCATTGAACTACAGTGAAAGCTTTTGATTCACTTGAAAGAATTGGCTCCTAGGAGTAAACTTTTTGGACTACACTAGTCCCACTTTATAACTTTAGTCTTTAAAAATCAGTCGAGTCAGTAGAATTGATTCATCATCAGAACTCCTGCTTAAGAACAAACCTGCTTGGCCGTATCTGCGATACTTTGACTGGATTGAATTGCAAAACATGAAGCCAAACAGGGCCCTTGTTCCTTCTGCTCACATGGGTGCCACTTAATTTTGTGCTGCTATGGTGTGACCTGTCTGTAAGAGATTTGAGTGAGCTGATTTTTTTTTTCTCTCAGGTCTCCTTAAACTGCAGTGACAGAAATGGGTTGAGGCTCTCAGTAGCCTCCTACACTCTTCTCCACTCATTTTTTTCACACCTTCTCCTGTCGGGTCCCTCTAGACCACCATATTTTCATCTCTCCACTTTGGTGGACAGACAAAAAAAGGTTTTGGGGGCCCAGACAGGCCTGTTCTACTAAAACCATGCCTGTCCTCAAATATGTAGTGATGGGAACATAAACTGTCACTTCATGAGAAATTTCAGCGGGACTAAGTTTGGTGGCTTAGAAATAGAACATACACAAGTGACATTGGGTTAGAAAATCACAATGATATGATATGTGCTTTGGCTAAATGCCATTCGAACATCAGTGATTATGTTGCTGTTTCGTATTTTTATTAAAACTACTAAAAGCAAATGCATAAGATATGATTTTAAGGTTCCCTAATGATATAATGCATAACTTTTAACTAGGTCAAAGTTTTTTTTGGCTCCCTCCTTTTCCAGGGGAAGGATATAAATAGTGTTAAATGTGCATATTTGTTTTAAAAAAATAATGACATTATTTAAAATATAAACTATATTTATAATTTTCGTCAAATTATCAGTAAACATTTACAGTATTCATTAATTTTCCTTTGACTGATTAATCAGGGGTCACCACAGTGGAATGAATTGCCAACTACTCTAGCATATGTTTTACACAGTAGATTCCCTTTTAGCAGCAACCCAGTATCATGCTGGGAAACCATCTACAGTGTTGTATTGAGTAAAGTACAATGGAATAAGTCTAGCTATATGGTTACTGTAGTAGTTTTTTTCTGTGACAAAGTAGTCCTCTCAGGGGCGTAGCAACCGGGGGGGACGGGGGATGTGTCCCCCTCACTTTTAGAGACAGACTATTTAGAAACAGGGGATTAATAATTTTATGAATGTATGATCTGATACAGCCTTTTAAAATGTACGCTACGCCCCTGATGTCCGCTAAAAACATACAATTATAAGTTTTTCAGTTGTGTTTCTACCTCAGTTTTGAGCATTCATTTAACTTTAAACTAGCTTAAACCAGCAATATGTTTGGTTTGTATTGGAGACCTCTGCATTAAACTCAAACACTTCACACTGGATCTCACATTGCTGTTTAGTGTTGTGTAAAATCCTGGTTGGCAAGTAAATGCATTCTGTATAATTTTACACGTTTTGGTTCATCTATCAAAGAAGTCGCATAAGTAGCAGTTTTGCAGTGTTTGGCATTTATATTTCTCATACATAACAGAAGGGTGGTGCTTATCAGTTGGGTAGTACCATCAGTGCACCTTCTACCAAAATAAAGTCACAACAGCAAAAAAGAAAAAAAAGGGAAAACCCTTGAACCCTTGCAAAATCTTTCATCACAGTCTAAAACCCTGTCTGTGAACGTGTAGCAGGCCAAAATCAAAGTCCTCTGAAAATCAAAGCTTCCATTTAGAATATAGAATATTCTTAAAAGAAATGGCCCACCCTCACATTAAAGCAATGGCTAAAATGTGTAAATTGCTAACACACATACTGTATTATTCATGATGACTGGCAAATATAATATGCTATACAGGAGAGAATATATGTAAATAAGTCTTTTATTTGATTTGAATGAAGTCTGACTTCAGTGTGACATGAACCTCCGCAGTGTGGACACAGTGTTCTCTAGTCTAGACTAAAGACATGGCAGCACAGAACAGATCGTCACAGTTCTTTGTTGTGAAGAGGAGATTAAACCACACACACACTATAAGATGTCCTCTGCTTTATAAACAGCACTGATATGGTGAATAATGGCATACAATTTTCAAACTTTACAACATCAACATTTTGTTATAATTTACTCACCCACCAATTGTTTCAAACATAACACCATACTGACGTGGTCATTGCTTGTTTAAATAGTTTGGACTGAATCCTATGAAGTGCTTTTTGCACATAACATGTCAGTTAGTAGTGCAACAATGTTAAAATCCTTACTGTAAAAACTGTGGATGCCACCCTCGGTACGTACCCTGATACTATCACATTACATTAATCTTTAGAGTGGAAGAAATGTTCAATACACCTGATAAATACATAAATCTTGTATGCACACATAGTATACATATTGTTGATATGAAATTGAAGTAATAATCGCTATATTAATTAATTTATTGTATCTTGGAAATGCACTCAATAAAAAAATAGATATCATGTATCATAAAGAATATACACTTTAATAAACAAAGCAAACACAGAAGTAATTTTATTAATAAATGTAAGAAACATTAATCACTTTTATTTCTGGCTTACGTAAAATATACATGTTGCCATATAACATTGTGAATAACCCACTTAAATAGCATTGTTTAAACGTGACCTATAAAGAATATATATATATATATATATATATATATATATATATATATATATATATATATATATATAAGAGATTTGTACATGGAAATAGCCAAACAGTGAACCTCAAACACCATTATTTCCTTGTTCTCGTGTCTTTACATGAGTGTAAAACCCTGGTGAAAAACAGGCCAATCAGAACACAATACACACTGTTGTGTTGCTCTCATGGCACACCCTCCAGATTTGCATGTACTTTAGGTCACGTTTAGGTTACGAGCAATTGCTTTATTAGGAGATCATCAGCCAAAACACAAACTGATATGTTGCACACGGGTTCATTAATATGCACCCACCTGATTATAACAAGTTTATCAAAGTTTATAATAACTTACCATGTAATTGGAACTTTTATTTTCAAAGCCAGCTGCAACACACACACACACACACACACACACATCACGAAATGCGGAAGTTTTTTTTTTCTTTTCATTTGGCATGTGTTATTAAATTCCTTAACACTCTCACCAGTCCTTACTCCTTATTTGCATCTAATACCCATGGTTATTGTGTCACAGGGCATGAATGAAATGTTCATGAGTAAAAATGCCAAACTGCAGTTAAAGTCACTCAAAATTACAGGAAACTCTTACAAGAAAGCGCTTCACGTAAACACCTTAATTATATTATTGTCTATTAAGGCAAATAACTACATTAGAGATGTAAACGTAGTCAGTAGTGTCTTCGAAGTTAGTGAAAGATCCAGAAGGCATCCTGCTGATTTGATTTGGAAGGGCACAGCTCACTGGTCAGGTATACATCCGCGTGTATATATACATACACACACATATACATATATACATATGTATATATATATATATTTATAACTTTAATGTGTTTAATGGGAAATTTGATGGATGTGATTTAAAGTACAAGATAGCTCACTCACTCTATGCTAAAATAATTCTCTCCACCATTTAAGTAAAAAAAAAAATTAAGTAAAAAATATTTAACAAGGCATCTTCTTCATTTGTTACAATTTTTTTTGACAGATAAATTATAATTATTTTGCACAATTATAAAGGAGTACATCATGTTGTGTGTCACAATAACTAATTGTGGGGGACTAATTGTGTGTGTGTGTGTGTGTGTGTGTGTGTGTGTGTGTGTGTGTGTGTGTGTGTGTGTGTGTGTGTGTGTGTGTGTGTGTGTGTGTGTGCGTGTGTGCGTGCGTGGGTGTGCGTGTGTGTGTGCATTTGTGCTAGATGTCTGTGTAAGAGAGAGAGAGAGAGAGAGAGAGAGAGAGAGAGAGCACTGAGAGCTATCAGAGGGGCAGAGATCATTAATATTCAGTACTATTCCAAATATGGTCAATAACGACCATCTGATTCAGATTTTTATGAAGTAATAAATTAGCATATAAAACCATATCTGGAGAATTTTTGAACTTGCCCAACCCTCATATACCTAGATATTGGAGAACTATTTAATTTATGACAGTATGACAACTCTTAAGTTGTTTTTCTGAACATTCTTGTCAAAGAAGGATGGGTGTAACGATATTCAAATCGAACCGAAAAAAAAGCTATTAATCAACAGCACACACAATAATATATATGTATGCATTTATGATAGATTCTGTATTTGAAAACTCCTGGTGTATTTGATGAATAACTTAAACTGAAAATTTCAAATGTACTTAATGGTAGAATAAAGTGTTAATTTATCATGTGGAGATATTTCGTGTTAGTTTTCCCAGATCAGATGATTACACTAAACAGAAACATGTGAAGCCAGTGTAAAATATTTATAAAGTAATGTTACGGTCCCTACTTAAATATGACTTGTGATCCTAAGACAACGTAACATAAATCAACAACGGCCAAAGTGCTCCAACTAAATTATTTATTAACATAAAATAATCAGCAAAACAATCCAAAATGACAAGAGATGGGGAGCCCAGCAACTTGATAAATAACCAAACAAACCTAAAGCAGGTTGGGACTCCCTACTCCACAAATATTAAAAGGAAAGTATAAAGGAGAACGCAACAATAAAGCCGTCAGAACTGTGGTGGCATGGAGGAATGAGCGAGAAGTCTGCTTCCATCCATTTTAAAAGCCTGACGTGACCAAAGCAACCAATAGAAATCCGAAAAGGGAAAAAGACATACAAGATCAATTGAAAGTAATAAATATGGACAGGAGTGAACGCCGCCAAGAACAATTAACAAAGTTTCTAAGTTTAATTTTGTTATTAATATAACACAAGTGAATTTTAATGCTTGTGCCACACCACAAGTCCTGCCCCCTCATCAAACAGAACCAAACCAAACCCTACCATACCGTTGCCCCAAAACCGTGAACTAAACCAAACCGTGCCATTGGTGTAACATTACACCCCTACAAAGACACGATACAGTACATGAGTGGGATTCATTGGTGGCTCAGTCTAAACAATAGCAGACAAAGTTTCTGGCTGAGTGAGAGACACCGCACTCTCGCAGGGTTCAATTGATCCACTCTCTGATTCATTTCACGCTTCTCTTTTATACCAAATGAATAACGTGAAAATGTTGCCAGCGCACACTCCAGCGCTTCTACAGCTTGAAATAAAAAAGCAAAAGAGGGAATATTTGTTTAGTATATTTTTGCCTAGCAGATACAATTTGTTCTTCATACTGTAGATTATTGCTGTGGTAAAAATGCTCCCTTTTCATGTGGAAAAACACACACACACACACACACAAAAAGAGATGCATACACACACACAAACAGCTTAAGCTTTGAAATTTGTAATAGAGAGCTAGCAGGCTGCTGGCGCTCTGGATAGTCTCTTTTTCTGTTAATCTCTTTACCAGCAGACTGGTGGCACACATTAGTGAGAATGTGTGATAACTAGAGAGCGTCTACAGTAGAGTAGACTTTGGAGTGGAAGAAGATAGATAGAGATCAGTCCGCTCGCTGTCGTTCAGTTGGAGCCAGTCCGGCTGATGAATATCTGTCACTGCAGCTTTTAAGATGGAGGATTACATTAAACTGCTCACCTCCTTCTCACTAATGGCAAATTACCAAACTCAGTGCCGCCCATGCACGCTTCCTTATTCTGACGTGAAGGGCTCTTGGTGCAGTGTAAAATTGACCTTTCCATCAGCACGCCGGCTTTAATTTGCGGTTAGCGGCGAAGGCTGAGCCCTGATTTAATCAGTCCTTTCCTTCTTGTAGCGTGGGCAGTTTATCAAGCCCCTGCACAAGGCAACCTGTGCTCTCAGGTCTGCGGCAGCAGTAACCGCAAACCCTGCATCATGATCATGTCTGCAGAGGTAGTTGCTTTTCCGTATACATTCTTTCAAAGCATGCTCAATGTAGACATTCTCATGAATATTAAAACGGCTGTTGAAATGAGGTCGGTTGAAACAAGACACCTCTAATGAGGGGCTTGTCTCGACAACGTAGGGTGTTGCTTCAAAGTCTCATTTACATGTTCACACGCTAATGTGGACTCTTAAAGGGAAAGTCCACTCACTTTAGAAGGACAGTTATGGCTGTTTCGCAATATGCTTTCTTAAGTGGTCTTGCATCCTTGTGTTCACATCTAAAGTCATCATGAACCTCCAAAATTCAAGAACTGAGGATGTTCAAAGTTGAAGAACATGAAAGAACCAGGATGTGTTCTTGATACTGATGATGAATGGAATGCAGACTTCAGCACAGCACTCGCTCGAAATCCCAGAAGTCATATTAGCCAAATACAATAGGAGGGAAGTGCAGCATTTAATATTCACTATTGTTTACAGTTCAGAGATATAACTTGGTTTTTGGCAGGAGTTTTAAGAAATGGTGAAAGTAAACATTTTAATGAATTGATTTTTTTTTTTATAAAGGCATGAACACATGAAAGTGGTTATTTGCACAATATAAATAAAATGGTCTCTATGGTCTTTATATGGCCTTTGTATGTGTATATATCTATCAGTTATATATATTAGGGTTGCCGTGAGACTGGAATTCGATAACAATTGGTACAGAAACAAAAAAAAATCGCCCATTTCCCGTGAACATTTGAGCGCTGTGGAGCACTTTCTTAAACATTGCTGATTTGCCGTTACGTTGACGTGCTCAACAGAGCTGTGAAGGTCATCATTTCATAGAACTCTCTGCTGTTTACTGCATGTAACTACAGGAACACTGGAGAGTTTTAAAGCTGTGAGTCATCAACGAATCGCTCGTATGTCCTGTATCTGTGTTTACGCTCAGTAAACAACAGCAAGTTTGGTGAACAGATGACCTTTACGGCCAATCACAGTCATGCTCAACAGTGCTCAAATGTTCTTAGGAAATTGACGTTTTTAAAATTTCAGTACCGATTGGTATCGAATTCCAGTACCGTGACAACCCTTATATATAATCATATATTATATAAGTTAAAGTCAGAATTATTAGCCCCCCTGAATTATTAGAATGATTACCCCTGTTAATTCTTTTCCCCTAATTTCTCTTTAACAGATTTTTTCAACACATTTCTAAACATTTCTTTTGATTTCTTTTATCTTGGCCATGATGACAGTACATTATATTTTACTAGATATTTTTCAAGACATTTCTATACAGCTTAAAGTGACATTTAAAGGCTTAACTAGGTTAATTAGTTTAACTAGGCAGGTTAGGGTAATTAGGCAAGTCATTGTAAAATGATGGTTTGTTCTGTGGACTATCGCAAAAATATATAGCTTAAAGGGGCTAATAATTTTGACCTTAAAAGGTTTTTTAAAAAATTAAAAACTGCTTTTATTCTAGATGAAATTTAAAAAAATAACAAAATATATTCCAAGGGGTGCTAATAATTCTGACATCAACTACGTGTGTGTGTGTACATTCATACATTTATTTAATTATTTATTTATATATTTATTTTTTTTAATTTATTTATATGTGTATGTGTGTGTGTATGTGTATATATATATATATATATATATATATATATATATATATATATATATATATATTATAACAATATACTATAACTTTGAGAGTAGATTAACAGTGATATTTTTTTTATTGCGCGATAATAGTCTCACGTTAACGCAGCACGGTAACGCAGATAACGGCCCATCACTAATAAATAAATATATAAAAATAAATAAATATATATATATATATATAATATAAATACAGTCCTACATGACGGTAATATTTTGATTGCAGTGTTTACTTCAATAATGCCACTAATATTTGCATACTCCACGTCTTAATTACAGTTCTGTTTAGTTTAGTTATGACTTTTAAAATCGCTGTTTCGAGCTTATGTGGGCCAAAATTCATGTTTAACAGAATAAACAGTTAGTATACAAGTACATCTTATTGGACATAATTTATTTTCATCACCAATTATCATAGTAGAACAGTTTCTCAAGCAGTTTGTGATGCATTTTGAAAATAGGAGATGAGCCGCTGGATTATTGCGCCACCTGGCTTAAGAAACCCATTCTCAAAGACGTATTATTTAGGTAGCACACATATTCCGAATGCCTTCAGCAGAATTTATATGAGCCTTTTTAATCTAGGTTAAATAAATTTATCTATACCCTCCTATAATTTCTGTGTATGTGTATATATGTATATATATATATATATATATATATATATATATATATATATATATATATATATATATATATATATATATATATATATATATATATATACTCACAGGATGCATTCTGTTTTCTCATGGTCTTCAAGGTTTGTTTTTTCCAAGGTAACTTGGCAAGAATGATCTCCATGAGAATGTAAGTGTGTTCTCTGAATTCTTGGTATTGTGAAACAGTCTACGTCTTTTACTTGGCCATTTTCTCCTAATTCACTCAACCTCAAGCCATTTGGCATTTTAGTCTTTCAGGTGAACTCAATAATAGTTATATTCACGAGTTGGTTCCCTCTAAAATGAAAGTTGTGTTATTAATTATACAACCTATATCAAATTATTCAATTACTCATGTCATTTCAATCCCTTGAAAATTTAATTTGTCTTCAGAGCACGAATTCAGAATACTATTACAATCAAGCATAATTTATCTAGTATGACTTTGGTTATACAATCTGATCACTGTTAGTAAAAATGACTTCCTCTATCTTTCTCTGTAACACCGGGGTTGAATTAATCTTGCACTAAAAGAGCTTGTACACGCTGGACTACATCAAAAAGGGGATGATTGTCGTGGTTCATCATACTGACAAATTTGTCCATCATTCGATCATGTGCAATAGTGGGTAGTACACACCCCACAACAGAACCTGCCCTTTTCATAAGCTTAGCTTATTGCTGTCTATGAAGTGTCAGTGTTGGGCTTGGCAATAAATTTTATAGTTTGTGTAGTTTACATCGATTTGTTTGAATGAAAATCAATTCTTACTCTAATACATGCAACACTCGTCTCCGAGCTCTAGTGGTTACATGCACATTGCCATAGAAACACATAAACAAAATGGCAGTGAGCTGAGGAGAATTTGCAGATATGTTGCACTCTACGAAATGAAAATGAACACAGCAGCACAAACACATCTACCAAAAACAGCATAATTCAGGGCTCTCAGTCACACATTCACCATGAGAGACACTCATTTGAACCTGCTCACACGGCACACTTTGTAGTTCGCATGGTGAGATGTAATGAATAACTAATATCCGGTGTTGTGTTAATGTGTTAATAAACAAGAGGTGCATATGGAAGGAACTGTTACCGATCTGATGTTTTTTAATTTAACGTTGCTGTTTCTGGGTAAATTACATGTTCCAGCCCCAAAGTCATCCGCTAATATGTACCGTAAATGTCAACATTGTGTGACAAAACTCACTCAGTGCACCAGTCTACCAGATGCAGAGGTTGAATGCAAATAAAAGCAATAAACTGTGACCCAGCTGAAACTGATATAGTGCTAAATAAAAATGAATAAACCTCTGAATGTGAAAACAGTGCCTATCTTGAAAAAGTCCACTTTTTAACAATCATTATGAGTTTATTTCCACTGTAATTTTAGAATTAAAACATTTACCTGCCTACTGGTAGGCTAAGAAGGCTGTTATCATCCATCCACATGGTTAATCAGCTATAGATCATATATGGCTGCAACTGGAAATTAACGATAATTATTTATATTACATAATAAATTTCCAATTAATTGTATTTTTTTTACATCTACCCCAAGCCCAACCCTAAACCAAACCGTCACAGTAATCTAAAAACAGATCTGGATCTGGAGTCTTCTCTATTATAGCTGATTAACCATGTGAATGGAAGGCAACAGCCTTCTAACCCGACCAGAAGGTGCAGAAGGCCCCTACTGGCCCCTATCTATCAGCTGATAACCACTGATAACGCCCATTCAATCAAACTTTAATTCTTAAAATCTCCAATGACACAAAAAATAAATAAATAAATGATTGTAAAAATGAATGTTCGGCTATGTATTCTACGTCAGGTCCAATTTTCCATTTACTACGCAATATGACACTTGCGTCTTGGAGGACTCTAATGGCAAATACATCATACTGCTCAAAGTAAACACACACCCTGACCTGATGTGGAAGATTTTTACAGCTTTTTGTTGTTGGTGGTGGTAGTGGACAAAATTATTTTTACTTTACTTTAAATTCGAACAATAACAGGATTAAGGATGGCTCCTCCCAGGTTTGTAATGGCAGTGTATTATGCTTTGAAACTTAAAAAAGTACATTCATACATTAGAACAATCCATAAGGAATGCCTTCTGAAGTGACTGCTTGCAAATCATGTCATAGATAACATTGATAGGCATACAATCACAGCAATTATGAATTGATACTAATATAAATCTACAGTATAACCAAAAAGCACATCTATACATCATACTTAGTTACTGATTCTCTTGTGAAGCTTAGTAGAAGATAAATATAGATTAAATATAGATATTTTGATTCAAAAATAATTTATTTGATTTGAAAGGCATTCCAAAGAACACTGGAGTTGTTTGAGTTACTTGCAGTTGTTGACAAAATTATTAGCTAAAGCTCATGTGACATTTTTGCCAAGTGATGTTTGATGGAGAGAATTTTTCCACACA